>NW_027394277.1:7790272-7827772 GCF_049309525.1 Garra rufa
GTGTATCTGTTAAGGAACTCCCGATACTAACACCTACCTCAGTCATCAGAGCCCTTGAATCAGACTTTAGAGATACAAGCCCAAGGGAAAGGAGCATATCACAAGATGATATACAGTTCACGCAACTTCTAAATGAGAAAATTAATCAGAATTCAGAGGGACACCTTGAGATGCCCCTCCCCTTTAAGACACGCCCACAGTTACCTGAAAATAAGCAGCTGGCTCTGGTGCGACTGAAGCGTCTGAAAGGAAGATTTGAGAAAGACCAGAAATTCAAGGATGATTATGTAAAGTTCATGGAAGGTGTCTTCAAGGATGGTGATGCAGAGAGCGCTGAACACCAACCCAAAGTAGGAAACGTCTGGTATATTCCTCACCAGGGGGTATATCACCCTAGAAAGCCAGAGAAAATTAGAGTTGTGTTCGACTGCTCTGCTAAATATGGTGGCACGGCGTTGAATGATCACTTGCTAACGGGACCAGATCTCACTAATGGACAATCAGGCGTACTCTGCAGGTTCCGCAAATATCCAATCACCATTATCTGTGATGTGGAAAGGATGTTTCACAGGTTCCATGTAAGCCAGGAAGACAGAGATTACTTACGGTTCCTGTGGTGGGAAAATGGCGATACAAGATCAGAGCCAAAGGAGTATCGCATGAAAGTCCACCTTTTCGGAGCAGCATCATCTCCTGGCTGCGCGAATTACGGAATGAAGTATCTTGCATGTCAAAACGAAAGAGAGTATCCTGCAGCAGCCAGTTTCATCAAAACTAATTTCTACATTGATGATGGGCTCATTAGTGTGAAAAATGTGGACACTGCTATCAAACTTGTCCAAGAAGCCCGAAATGTGTGTGCAAAAGGGAAATTGCGCCTACACAAGTTCATCTCGAACAACAAAAGGGTTATGGAGTCTGTCCCTGTCAGTGAACGAGCCAGCGAAATTCAGGATGTGGAGCTTGGTTCAAATGAATTCCCAGTCCAGACTGTGTTGGGAGTAAAGTGGAGTGTAAATAGTGACACCTTTTCATTTAAAGTAACACTGGATGAGAAACCAGCAACACGGCGAGGAATCCTCTCAACCGTCGCATCTGTGTTTGATCTGTTAGGATTCTTGGCTCCCTTCCTTCTATTAGGAAAGAAAGTACTACAGGAAATGTGCCAAAGGGGCATTGAGTGGGATGACCCACTTCCCAGAGAGTTAATGCCGCAATGGAGTAGCTGGCTAAATGAGTTGAAGAACCTGCACGATCTCCAGATAGCAAGATGTTTTGCTCCTGAACACCTAGGGACTGTTCAGAGGATCGAACTCCATCACTTTTCAGATGCGAGTAGCCATGGCTATGGTCAGTGCTCATATATTCGAGTGTTGAGTGAAGATAAAGTGCACTGCTCTTTTGTCATTGGCAAAGCAAGAGTTGCGCCCACCAAAATCGTGACTATACCCAGGCTTGAGTTAACAGCTGTGGTGATCTCTTCAGCAGTCAGTAGCATGTTAAAGGAGGAGCTGGAGCTCAAAATTGACCAAGAATATTTCTGGACCGATTCAAAAGTAGTCTTAGGCTACATTAACAATGAAGCCCGTAGATTTCACGTTTTTGTAGCGAATCGAGTCCAAAGAATTAGAGAGGCGACTAACCCTGAACAGTGGCACTACATAGACACCGAACAAAATCCTGCAGATCACGCTTCCAGGGGCCTCAAGGTGTCAGAGCTGATCACTTCAAATTGGCTCACTGGAACGAAGTTTCTCTGGGAAAGAGAAATTGTCACAGCAAAGACAACTCCTGAGCTTCTGGTTGGCGACCCTGAAATCAGGACAACACAAGTGCTACAAACAAATGTAGCAAATGATGATGATCATTTTCTAGAGAGATTCAGTAGATTGTCGAAATGGCACACTGCATTGAAAGTTGTCGCTCGTATCCAGCAACTGGCGAGAGACAAGAAAGTTAAACCCATAAATGTTGAAGACATGAGAAATGCAAGCATCACGCTCATAAAATTAGCACAAAGAGATGCTTTCAAAGATGAAATACAAATACTGAAGCATAGTAAATTGCCATATAAATCTAATAAAATATTAATTTGTCATTTGTAATAATAATTTCATTCATTTGGACATCATTTATGTGATAATTACTGATAAATAAAGGATTCAGTAAATACTTCAATGTATGGCAACAGTGTAATATGAACTGGGAAGCCTGTGATCATTTCTTTTCTCCTCATTTTTTCCTTTTTTCTCTCTATTTTCTTTCTTTTTCTCTTTTTCCACCTCCTTCCCCTCCTTCCTCCTCCTTCCTTTTCCTGTTTTGCACGCGCGTCAGGTGTCCACTAACGCCTATGCCGTTCTTAGGGTTGCGAGGCACAGCTTTCTCAGGGGGCGTTTATCCTGTGCACCTTCAATAAGCTGGCTTGTTTTAAAAGAAGTCAGCGGCGGGTGTTTGATGAACATTTTCACCAGCTTGAGTTTGCTGTGGCATGTGGATTCATTCTTTACTGATGATCTGTCTCTGGGGCTCATCTAGTTGACATGGTATCCGCTGACATTCGGCTGAAGGTGCTGATCCACCATCTGCTCTTGGTACGGACTGGATCCGGGGGACTGCAGTGACCATCTGATCGGAATACAGAATGGATCTGGCGGCTACGGTGACCTCAGAATAAGAAGAAACAGACTAATATTAATGTAGATGCAAAAGTTCCATGTTGCCACAGTGTCAGATTGGAGAGGATCTGGTTTTCACAGTCTTGCGTCGATGGCCGTCCAGGTGAAGAGGTCTTCACTGATGATCTGTCTCTGGGGCTCATCCAGCTTGCTACCACCTTGTCGGTTCAGATCCACGTAGGTGCACGAAAAGGTCACGACCGTCACCGGTATTCTATCGCAGAGGCAATGTTGTAGCTTGTGTGGTTTATCTGAGGTGTGATCATTGCTGGTTGAAAACTTTCCCCCGATATCCCATCGGGATGATTTGAAATACAGTCGGCTTCGACAGTTTTTGCCGGTCTCTCTGGACGCTTCTTGAAAAAGATAGTTTTGCTTCGTTTTGTTGGAGTGGCTGGTTGTTGGTCCTCGTCAATGAGGTGTCTACAGATCATAGCGTGCCGGAGCCAGAAGATTTGTTGTTTTGTCAATATGTTCTCAAGACTTCGCTGCAGGTATCGTTAAACTACAGCACAATTACAGCTCACCGCTACCCATCGTAAACAGGTTGGGCCTGTCTGTTCCGGTGGGCTCTCAGTGGTGCTAAATCATCAAATGAAGAGGATGGGATTCAAACCCACACCAACCAAGGTGTGCCGAGCACAACGGATTAGCCTTGCATCGCCTTAACCACTCGACCACCTCGTCACTTTCCGTGGTCCTTTTATTTAACACTCCCGATTCAGACCATCAGCTCATTAGTAGAGCACTCAGTGAACTGAACTGAGTGTGTCAGATAAGGAGGACACTCAAAAAGTGCAGAGTGGGGTCCCCAGGACCGAGGATTACTGCTAAAGGAGCCGAACGACGAGGATGGGATTCGAACCCACGCGTGCAGAGCACAATGGATTAGCAGTCCATCGCCTTAACCACTCGGCCACCTCGTCATTTTACGTGGCATTTTCTATTTAGCACTCCTGATTCAGATCATCAGATCATCAGTTCATTAGTAGAGAACTCTAAGAACTGAACTGAGTGTGTTAGATAAGGAGGACACACAAAAAGTTTAGCATGGGGTCCCCAGGGCCTGGATTAAGGTCCAGTGCTAAAGGAACCGAACGACAAGAATGGGATTCCAACCATTGCACAGAGCACAATGGATTAGCAGTCCATCGCTTTAACCACTCGGCCACCCCGTCCCCTTGCTGACCGAGACAGGCCATGCTGCGGACCTTTTCAGATGCTGCTGCCGTGCTTTCAGCAGGCTGTTTTGAGCACAGAGGGAATAGTGAATGAGCCGTCTTTTACACACCTCTAATCTGTTCCGTGGAAACACGGTGCAGCAACCCGTGCCAGGAGACTGTTTGTGCGTCATGTTTAAAGCTTGCTGCCACCTTGTCGGTTCACATCCACGTAGGTGCACGAAAAGGTCACGACCGTCGCTGGCATTCTTTCGCAGAGGCAATATTGTAGCCTATGAGGTTTATCCGAGGCGCGATCATTGCTGGTTGAAAACTTTACCCAATACCCCGCCAGGATGACTTGAAATACAGTTAGCTTTGGCAATTTTTGCTAGCCTCTCTGGAGGCTTAGAGTTTTGTTGAGAAATATAGCCTTGTTTCGTTTAGGGGTTTTTTTCCTCGCCAAAAAGCTGTCTACTGATGATAGAGCGCCAGAGCCAGAAGGCTTGTTGTTTTGTCAATATGTTCTCAAGACAGGTATCGTTAAACTGCAGCGCAATTACAGATCACCGTTACCCATCGTAAACAGGTTGGTCCTGTCTGGTCCGGTGGGCTCTCAGTGGCGCTAAAGCTTCCAATGCGTGTCGAGCACAATGTATTAGCCTTCCACCGCCTTAATCACTGGACCACCTCGTCATCTTGCGGGGTTTCTTTATTTAACACTCCTGATTCATGTGCATGTGGATGCATTCTTCGTCTTTTGTTTCAGCCGCCGAGGGCCTGTTTTCCACTGAGGCCCTGCGCCAAACTCCCTATGAGACACAATCGAACGTTAGTAGTAACCTCCGATTACGGCCGAATGTGGATTCTGCTCGGACGACGGGGCACCGGTACATCCTTTGTAGCTTTAGCTTATTAGCCAAACGCTACACCAGTTTGCCATTTCCCATGAAATCATCCTTGATTTCCATAAGAAAGGTGCCCCAAATTGGTGGAAAATCACAACTCAACCATACGCTGTCCAAAGCATTGAACCGCCTTCACGCGGCAAAACAGAACATGTTGTTGGCCCGCACTGCTGGGTCAAACTGCGCTTCCCAAAAACAGATTGGGTCAAAACTGACAGAAGAAATCTCTAAGCCTGCTTTAAGCCCTACCCACGGGACGGGTTGACAGTCTCGCACAACGCGAGAACCTCAGTTTCGCCTGTGTAATTTGGGGGCCGATGAAAACTGCATCCGACTAAAATTACAAAAAAAAATTTTAGGACTCTAATGATGTTTCAGATGTAACTTTTCTCATCTCTGTTGTTAGGTTGTCACCATCTCTGAGACTCAAAGTGTCAGAAGTCGCCTAAGCTGGTTTTGCAAAATGGAGGTCAAGACTATGCTTTCAGAGATCATTTCTATAGTTTTTAACTAAGAAGTGTGTTTCAAAAGTGTGGTGTTTCCCAAACTACGATGATGAGCTTTGATACTCTTTTGTGAGCGTGAGTCGGGTGTGGAGTAATGGTTTATTTCATATGCTCCACACCATTGATGAACGTTCTGTGTGGCGTTTATACAGCATAGAAGAAGAGAGTATGATCAGAGTGGTCTTTGAAAGTTGTAAATATCAGATTAAAAATCTTGTGAGTAGCTGCGATTGACTGTTTGGCTCATAATTGGTGTATATCTGATGAAACTACTTTTTTTATCTTTTTTTTTTTTTTTTTTTTTTTTACATTTTTGTTGGTGGGTGTCACCATCCTTGAGATTCAGAATGTCAGGATAAGATGTCAGCTGGTTCTATCAACTTAAAGTTGCCATAAAATGCATTGAGAGAATATTTTAATTTGTTCTTTGATGTCTACATAGAAGGTATATGGCATAGGAAAGGGCAAACAATCTCCAGAAACGGTTTTACAGGACCATTTACAACCCTAGGATTTGTTCCTAGAATGAAATGCTCTGTTATTGCCTTTTTTGGAAGCTTCATGAATATTAATGAGCTCTGCTCCGATTGGCTGTTTCACAGAGCTGCTCATCTCTATAGCTGGCACATTGATAAAAAATATTTATTTAATTAGGAGCTCTAGCGGCTTTTAATATGTGGTTTGTTGAATCTGCCGTTTTGTATCGCAGACATTTTAGTCTCATTACTGTGATCCATGTGCTCTGTGTAAAGTTATAATGCAGAGGGAGCTCTTCTTACCACACAAGTTCAGCTGCTTCTCGGTGATACTCTGGATCTGTAAATCATTCGCCATCATCAGCGCAGTTATTTCTCCATCATTCACCATCATCAGCACAGTCATCTCTCTGTTTATGTGGTAAGTGATATCTTTTGTACTGCAATGTAACAGGCTAGTGCTAGCATTAAGCTAACTGTGTCCCTTCAGTGGCTTGCCTTGTTTTACTGATGTACTGACGTTACCGATGATTGGGCGATGCAAATGTTGGAGGCGTAACTATTAACGATCCCGGGACTGTTGCGTAACAGTCGGTGTTATGTTGGAATTGGCATATAAATCTAGTGTTCTCAAAAGACCATCGAAAAATAGAAGATTTATCCTTATCCTTATATAGATTTATCCTTGATTTCCATAAGAAAGGTGCCCCAAATTGGTGGAAAATCACATCTCAACCATACGCTGTCCAAAGCATTGAACCGCCTTCACGCGGCAAGACAGAACATGTTGTTGGCCTGCACTGCTGGGTCAAACTGCGCTTCCCAAAAACAGATTGGGTCAAAACTGACAGAACAAAACTCTAAGCCTGCTCTAAGCCCTACCCACGGGACGGCTCGACAGTCTCGGCACAACGCGAGAGCCTCCCTTTCGCCTGTGTCATTTGGGAGCCGATGAAAACTGCCTCCGACCCGGTGAAGGAAACCACAACCAGCCCGGCTAGCTCAGTCGGTAGAGCATGAGACTCTTAATCTCAGGGTCGTGGGTTCGAGCCCCACGTTGGGCGCCTCTGTTGGCTCTCTTTCTTCCCAACAGGGTGGCGGGCTCCAGCGTGCCCATTCGCCGCACAGGCTAAGTGGATTTTGCGAGCTCCGGAAACATCTTTCAAAACAGCCTGTTAGTACGTGCGATTCTAATCCCTAACCGTAACCCTTGCTTTTACAACCGTGATCCGGCGGCAGCAGACACACAGCGGCTGTCTCTGTGGCGCTACCTGGAGCAGGATCGTCTGTTTCCGCGGCCGTCTCCTCGTCCAATCGCCGATCTCGCCGTCCATTGTGAGAATGGATGAGAGCCAATTGCGTCGCTCGCCGTCCATTGCGAGAATGGATGAGAGCCAATCGCGTCGCTCGCCGTCCATTGTGAGAATGGACGAGAGCCAATCGCATCACTCAAGCTCCATTGTTGAGAGCCACTCACTGCGCTTAGTTTCATTCTAAGTCAGGTTCAAAAATCAGACGAACGGAATATAGGATAACTTTTCAAAGTAAGTAATACATGTTTTCTACTTTCTTCCTCTCTGTTTACAATGTTCTCAATTGGTAACTCGTTACGTTTTCGTCCGTCGTTCATCCGTGTTTGGCGTTCACAAACTTTTGACTCGCGAATTGCCCATAATGAAACAGTTTAAATGAAATCTAACTTTCTAAAATCTATTTACACGTTCTTAAGTTCGATTTAAATGGGGGAAAAAACGCGTTTCAGCTGTAAGTGCAGTCATCCCTTATGACAATTTACCTTGTTTTTACTATAGTGAATCGTAGTAACCATGTTGTGTTTTTGGCTGATCGATTACAACTGTATGAACACAGTCTTACTATAAATTAAAATCCGAATGAACAGCAACAACAAAAAACGTTGTGCTTGTGTTTGTCGTCATTTACCATGGTTTTACTATAGTGAAAGTATAGTAATCATGTTTTCTTTTCATGACTTGCCTAAAATCTCACATATTAACCATAATTGTGCCTGTAATCGTACTTATTAAACTCAGTTTACTCGTTCTTTAAGTGTAAACACAGTCTTAATATAAATAATCAAGTAATTTACCATGCTTTTACTATAGTGAAAGTGTAGTAATCATGTTTTGTTTCCATGATTAACCTATAATCTCTCATATATAAAACACCATTTGCCTGTAGTTTTGCATAGTAAACACATCTATTCTATTTAAAGTTTGATTTGGATTTAAAAAATATGTGTAGTTGTAGACATTATCATTTCTAATTAACATTTAATGTGATTAACTAACAATGCACTTTATTTCACATTGTGATTAATACATGCTATATGTATTTACTATAGTAATAACAGTAAATTATGCATAATTGCCACAAGGTCATGGGTGATGGCGAGTGGATGGCCAGGTTGAGGACTTTTGCCAGCTCTGGGGTTTGTCCGACTGGAGGCAACAGACCAGCACCACGGCAGCAGAAGTTGTACAACCTCTACAAGAAGGTAAAGTTACCTGTATCTCATTGTAGAATATGAATGTGTACATTATTTGTCAAACATTTTTACACGTGACTGTGTTTAATGTTTTTGAAAGAAGTGTCTTTTGCTCATTCAGCCTGCATTTATTTGATCCAAAATACAGAAAAAACAGCAATATAATTTGTACTGCATATTTGTATTTATTTTTTAATGAAAACTGTGATACGTTTTGCAGAATTCATTGATGAATAAAAAGTTAAAAACAACAGAATTAATTTCTTTAAAAAAAAATTTTTTGAACAGTACTGTGTATCGTTACAGAAGATTTCATATTTGATTTCTAATGCTGTTCTTAATATAACTTTTTACTGATTTCTAAAATGATTGCTAAATTTATTCAGCGTTGATGACAAAAAAAATTTAAAGTACATGTAACTGTAAATTTAAACTGTATTAACATTTTATAATATTATTAATGTTTTTTATATTTTTTATTTAATAAATGCAGGACTGATGAGCATAAGACACTTCTTTCAAAAACATTAAAAATAGTAATGTGTCTAAACTTTTGACTGATCCTGTATTTGTGTGTTTTCTTTTATTATTTTTTTTTTCATAGGAGAGCTGCTTGGTGTTGACTACTTCCTGGGTCAGACTGGACAGCTCCTGGTAGTGGACCCTGACTCAGAAGAGACAGAGAACATGCTGGAGGATGTGGATGAAGGTGAGGATGAAGAAGACGAGGGCTTCAGGGTGGACCAAACACTTGACATTACTGAATCGAGTCTTACTGATGACCCAAGCTTCTCTCTGTCCTCCACTCAGCCTGATGCCTCCTTCACGCCAGGTGTCTCAGCATCCCCTGACGAGTCTGTGGTATGTAAATGTCTCGTTTAATGTATGTATGTAATTATGTTTTATGTAATACTGTAAAATTTCTAGGGAAAACATAATAATTTGTGCTGACCTGTTGCTTTTTGTCTGAAGTTGACAAAAAAAAAAACATCTAGAAAAATATATATATTTATTTGTTTTGGGTTTTTTGTCCCACTTCACTGTACTCATAATGTTGTTGATTTCATTTTTTTCTTTTTGTTGTATTTTTCTCACAGGCTTTGGCTAGTGCTGGTGTGCTGGACAAAGTGGACAGCCTTGCGGAGTATCTTGTGGAGCTCAGGAATCAGCCATCTCTGGCTCTCACCAACCATCAGGTCAGTTTCTCTTCTTGACCTGTCATATGTTAACACTACCACTTGTTTTGTTTTCTCATTTGCCTTGTATTATATGTTCTCTCTGCTTAGGTGAGCAATATAGTTGGCAGAACCTGCTGGATTTTGGGGGTGGAGAGCATGAAGAGGCAGACATTCACCACCGCTGCCCCACTTGCCCAGTGGCCAGATTGTTGTCGCCTGATAGAGACCATTTCAAGCTCTGTGCCATCCATAAGAGTCCAAAAAAGAAAGGGGATAAAGTTTTATTTATGTGCATTGTTTTCTGCTTTCTGTTCTTTTGAACTTGCAATGAATGCACTAGTGCCATGGACATTAAGACAGTTTTATTTAATAGTATAGTTTGGTTTTCTGTTCTTTAGTACTTGCAAAACATGCACAGGACAGGAGTCATTAATATTTTAAAGTTTTATTCATTTGTATTGTTTTGTGCTTTCTGTTCTTTTCACTTGCAGTTAATGCACAAGAGCCATGGACATTGGACGGTTTTGTTTATATGTATAGTTCTGTTTTCTGTTCTTTTGCACTTACAAATTATTATTAAGAGGTAATATTCTGTTTTCTGCACATGCAACATAACTACAAGAATAAAAATGTAAAAAAAAAAAAAAAGAATAATGAATAATTGGCTTTGACTGATTGAAAAATAAAAGTTTGGTCATGATCAAATAACTCTTTTTGTTTGTCATTGTTACAGTATCATTAAACAGTTATACGCCCTTTTAAAAATGTTGATAAATTTGGGGATGATTTAATACATAAATGTACAATTTTTTGTACTATAAGTTTTAGAACATAACTACAGCAGAAATATATTTAAAGTGCAAAAACTTTGAATAAAATATCAATAATCAGTAATATAAATCTAATAAAATATTAATTTGTCATTTCAAAAATGATTTCATTCATTTGGACATTATTTATGTGATAATTACTGATAAATAAAACATTCAGTAAACACTTCAATCTTTGGCAACACTGTAATATGAACTGGGAAGCTTGTGATCATCCTTACCCCCATATAAATGTACAGGAAAATAGAGAAAACATTTTTTTTTTTTCAGATAATTTATTGTAAATATACACTCCAAAAACATTGCTTTAAAGGACAAAGAGATAAAATTCCCTTTCACTTCTTTTCTCCTCATTTTTTCCTTTTCTTTCTTTTTCTCTTTTCCCCCTCTTCTCCCCCCTCCTTCCTTTTCTTCCCCCCCCCTTAACAGACTATTGTTCCCCAGCTTTGGCGCAATCGGTTAGCGCGTTCGGCTGTTAACCGAAAGGTTGGTGGTTCGAGCCCACCCAGGGACGTGTGAAATGCCGGTGTTTTGCACGCGCGTCAGGTGTCCACTAGCGCCTATGCCATTCTTAGGGTTGCGAGGCACAGCTTTCTCAGGGCGTTTATCCTGTGCACCTTCAATAAGCTGGCTTCTTTTAAAAGAAGTCAGCGGCGGGTGTTTGGTGAACATTTTCACCAGCTCGAGTTTGCTGTGGCATGTGGATTCATTCTTTACTGATGATCTGTCTCTGGGGCTCATCTAGTTGACATGGTATCCGCTGACATTCGGCTGAAGGTGCTGATCCACCATCTGCTCTTGGTACGGACTGGATCCGGGGGACTGCAGTGACCATCTAATCGGAATACAGAATGGATATGGCGGCTACGGTGACCTCAGAATAAGAACAAACAGACTAATTTTAATGTAGATGCAAAAGTTCCATGTTGCCACAGTGTCAGATTGGAGAGGATCTGGTTTTCACAGTCTTGCGTCGATGGCCGTCTAGGTGAAGAGGTCTTCACTGATGATCTGTCTCTGGGGCTCATCCAGCTTGCTATCACCTTGTCGGATCACATCCACGTAGCTGCAAGAAAAGGTCACGACCGTCACCGGTATTCTATCGCAGAGGCAATGTTGTAGCTTGTGTGGTTTATCTGAGGTGTGATCATTGCTGGTTGTAAACTTTCCCCGATATCCCATCTGGATGATTTGAAATACAGTCAGCTTCTCAGTTTTTGCCGGTCTCTCTGGACGCTTCTTGAAAAACAAAGTTTTGCTTCGTTTTGTTAGAGTGGCTGGTTGTTGGTCCTCGTCAAAGAGGTGTCTACAGATCATAGCGTGCCGGAGCCAGAAGATTTGTTGTTTTGTCAATATGCTCTCAAGACTTCGCTGCAGGTATCATTAAACTACAGCACAATCACAGCTCACCGCTACCCATCGTAAACAGGTTGGGCCTGTCTGTTCTGGTGGGCTCTCAGTGGTGCTGAATCATCAAATGAAGAGGACGGGATTCAAACCCACACAAACCAAGGTGAGCCTAGCACAACGGATTAGCCTTGCATCGCCTTAACCACTCGACCACCCCGTCACTTTCCGTGGTCCTTTTATTTAACACTCCCGATTCAGACCATCGGCTCATTAGTAGAGCACTCAGTGAACTGAACTGAGTGTGTCAGATAAGGAAGACACAAAAAGCGCAGAGTGGGGTCCCCAGGACTGAGGATTACTGCTAAAGGAGCCGAACGACGAGGATGGGATTCGAACCCACGCGTGCAGAGCACAATGGATTAGCAGTCCATCGCCTTAACCACTCGGCCACCTCGTCATTTTACGTGACGCTTTTTATTTAGCACTCCTGATTCAGATCATCAGTTCATTAGTAGAGAACTCAAAGAACTGAACTGAGTGTGTTAGATAAGGAGGACACACAAAAAGTTTAGCATGGGGTCCCCAGGACCCGGATTAAGGTCCAGTGCTAAAGGAACCGAACGACAAGAATGGATTCCAACCATTGCACAGAGCAAAATGGATTAGCAGTCCATCGCCTTAACCACTCGGCCACCCCGTCCCCTTGCTGACCGAGATAGGCCATGCTGCGGACCTTTTCAGCTGCTGCTGCCGTGCTTTCAGCTGGCTGTTTTGAGCACAGAGGGAATAGTGAATGAGCCGTCTTTTACACACCTCTAATCTGTTCCGTAGAAACACGGTGCAGCAACCCGTGGCAGGAGACTGTTTGTGCGGCAGTTTAAAGCTTGCTACCACCTTGTCGGTTCACATCCACGTAGGTGCAGAAAAAGGTCACGACCGTCGCCTGCATTCTTTCGCAGAGGCAATATTGTAGCCTATGAGGTTTGTCCGAGGCGCGATCATTGCTGGTTGAAAACTTTACCCAATACCCCGCCAGGATGACTTGAAATACAGTTATCTTTGGCAGTTTTTGCTAGTCTCTCTGGAGGTTTAGAGTTTTGTTGAGAAATATAGCCTTGTTTTTTTTAGGGTTTTTTTTCCTCGCCAAAAAAACGGTCTGCTGATGATAGTGCGCCAGAGCCAGAAGGTTTGTTGTTTTGTCAATATGTTCTCAAGACAAGTATCGTTAAACTGCAACGCAATTACAGCTCACCGTTACCCATCGTAAACATGTTGGGCCTGTCTGGTCCGGTGGCCTCTCAGTGGCGCTAAAGCTTCGAATGCGTGTCGAGCACAATGTATTAGCCTTCCACCGCCTTAACCACTGGACCACCTCGTCATCCGGCGGGGTTTCTTTATTTAACATTCCTGATTCATGTGCATGTGGATGCATTCTTCGTCTTTTGTTTCAGCCGCCGAGGGCCTGTTTTCCACTGAGGCCCTGCGCCAAACTCCCTATGAGACACAATCCAACGTTAGTAGTAACCTCCGATTACGGCCGAATGTGGATTCTGCTCGGACGACGGGGCACCGGTACATCCTTTGTAGCTTTAGCTTATTAGCCAAACGCTACACCAGTTTGCCATTTCCCATGAAATCATCCTTGATTTCCATAAGAAAGGTGCCCCAAATTGGTGGAAAATCACATCTCAACCATACACTGTCCAAAGCATTAAACCGCCTTCACGCGGCAAAACAGAACATGTTGTTGGCCCGCACTGCTGGGTCAAACTGCGCTTCCCAAAAACAGATTGGGTCAAAACTGACAGAAGAAATCTCTAAGCCTGCTTTAAGCCCTACCCACGGGACGGGTTGACAGTCTCGCACAACGCGAGAGCCTCAGTTTCGCCTGTGTAATTTGGGGGCCAATGAAAACTGCATCCAACTAAAATTACAAACAAAATTTTAGGACTCTAATGATGTTTCAAATGTAACTTTTCTCATCTCTGTTGTTAGGTTGTAACCATCTCTGAGACTCAAAGTGTCAGAACTCGCCTAAGCTGGTTTTGCAAAATGGAGGTCAAGACTATACTTTCAGGGATCATTTCTATAGTTTCTAACTAGGAAATGTGTTTCAAAAGTGTAGTGTCTCCCAAACTACGATGATGAGCTTTGATACTCTTTTCTGAGCGTGAATCGGGTGTGGAGTAATGGTTTATTTCATATGCTCCACACCATTGATGAACGTTCTGTGTGGCATTTAAGCAGCATAGACGAAGAGAGTATGGTCAGAGTGGTCTCTGAAAAATGTAAATATCAGATTAAAAGTCTTATGAGTTGTTATGATTGAGATTTTTTTTTTTTTTTTTTACATTTTTGTTGGTGGGTGTCACCATCCTTGATATTCAGAATGTCAGGATAAGATGTCAGCTGGTTCTATCAACTTAAAGTTGCCATAAAATGCATTGAGAGAATATTTTAATTTGTTCTTTGATATCTGCATAGAAGGTATATGGCATAGGAAAGGGCAAACAATCTCCAGAAACGGTTTTACAGGACCATTTACAACCCTAGGATTTGTCCCTAGAATGAAATGCTCTGTTATTGCCTTTTTTGGAAGCTTCATGAATATTAATGAGCTCTGCTCCGATTGGCTGTTTCACAGAGCTGCTCATCTCTATAGCTGGCACATTGATAAAAATATTTATTTAATTAGGAGCTCTAGCGGCTTTTAATATGTGGTTTGTTGAATCTGCCGTTTTGTATCGCAGACATTTTAGTCTCATTACTGTGATCCATGTGCTCTGTGTAAAGTTATAATGCAGAGGGAGCGCTTCTTACCACACAAGTTCAGCTGCTTCTCGGTGATACTCTGGATCTGTAAATCATTCGCCATCATCAGCGCAGTTATTTCTCCATCATTCACCATCATCAGCACAGTCATCTCTCTGTTTATGTGGTAAGTGATATCTTTTGTACTGCAATGTAACAGGCTAGCGCTAGCATTAAGCTAACCGTGTCCCTTCAGTGGCTTGCCTTGTTTTACTGATGTACTGACGTTACCGATGATTGGGCGATGCAAATGTTGGAGGCGTAACTATTAACGATCCCGGGACTGTTGCGTAACAGTCGGTGTTATGTTGGAACTGACATATAAATGTAGTGTTTGCAAAAGACCACCGAAATATAGAAGATTTATCCTTATCCTTATATAGATTTATCCTTGATTTCCATAAGAAAGGTGCCCCAAATTGGTGGAAAATCACATCTCAACCATACGCTGACCAAAGCATTGAACCGCCTTCACGCGGCAAGACAGAACATGTTGTTGGCCCGCACTGCTGGGTCAAACTGCGCTTCCCAATAACAGATTGGGTCAAAACTGACAGAAGAAAACTCTAAGCCTGCTCTAAGCACTACCCACGGGACGGCTCGACAGTCTTGCACAACGCGAGAGCCTCCGTTTCGCCTGTGTCATTTGGGAGCCGATGAAAACTGCGTCCGACCCGGTGAAGGAGACCACGACCAGCCCGGCTAGCTCAGTCGGTAGAGCATGAGACTCTTAATCTCAGGGTCGTGGGTTCGAGCCCCACGTTGGGCGGCTCTGTTGGCGCTCTTTCTTCCCAACAGGTTGGCGGGCTCCAGCGTGCCCATTCTCCGCACAGGCTAAGTGGATTTTGCGAGCTCCGGAAACATCTTTCAAAACAGCCTGTTAGTACGTGCGATTCTAATCCCTAACCCTAACCCTTGCTTTTACAACCGTGATCCCGCGGCAGCAGATGCGCAATGTCTGTCTCTGTGGCGCAATCGGTTAGCGCGTTCGGCTGTTAACCGAAAGGTTGGTGGTTCGAGCCCACCCAGGGACGTGTGAAATGCCGGTGTTTTGCACGCGCGTCAGGTGTCCACTAGCGCCTATGCCATTCTTAGGGTTGCGAGGCACAGCTTTCTCAGGGCGTTTATCCTGTGCACCTTCAATAAGCTGGCTTCTTTTAAAAGAAGTCAGCGGCGGGTGTTTGGTGAACATTTTCACCAGCTCGAGTTTGCTGTGGCATGTGGATTCATTCTTTACTGATGATCTGTCTCTGGGGCTCATCTAGTTGACATGGTATCCGCTGACATTCGGCTGAAGGTGCTGATCCACCATCTGCTCTTGGTACGGACTGGATCCGGGGGACTGCAGTGACCATCTAATCGGAATACAGAATGGATATGGCGGCTACGGTGACCTCAGAATAAGAACAAACAGACTAATTTTAATGTAGATGCAAAAGTTCCATGTTGCCACAGTGTCAGATTGGAGAGGATCTGGTTTTCACAGTCTTGCGTCGATGGCCGTCTAGGTGAAGAGGTCTTCACTGATGATCTGTCTCTGGGGCTCATCCAGCTTGCTATCACCTTGTCGGATCACATCCACGTAGCTGCAAGAAAAGGTCACGACCGTCACCGGTATTCTATCGCAGAGGCAATGTTGTAGCTTGTGTGGTTTATCTGAGGTGTGATCATTGCTGGTTGTAAACTTTCCCCGATATCCCATCTGGATGATTTGAAATACAGTCAGCTTCTCAGTTTTTGCCGGTCTCTCTGGACGCTTCTTGAAAAACAAAGTTTTGCTTCGTTTTGTTAGAGTGGCTGGTTGTTGGTCCTCGTCAAAGAGGTGTCTACAGATCATAGCGTGCCGGAGCCAGAAGATTTGTTGTTTTTTCAATATGCTCTCAAGACTTCGCTGCAGGTATCATTAAACTACAGCACAATCACAGCTCACCGCTACCCATCGTAAACAGGTTGGGCCTGTCTGTTCTGGTGGGCTCTCAGTGGTGCTAAATCATCAAATGAAGAGGACGGGATTCAAACCCACACAAACCAAGGTGAGCCTAGCACAACGGATTAGCCTTGCATCGCCTTAAACACTCGACCACCCCGTCACTTTCCGTGGTCCTTTTATTTAACACTCCCGATTCAGACCATCGGCTCATTAGTAGAGCACTCAGTGAACTGAACTGAGTGTGTCAGATAAGGAAGACACAAAAAGCGCAGAGTGGGGTCCCCAGGACCGAGGATTACTGCTAAAGGAGCCGAACGACGAGGATGGGATTCGAACCCACGCGTGCAGAGCACAATGGATTAGCAGTCCATCGCCTTAACCACTCGGCCACCTCGTCATTTTACGTGACATTTTTTATTTAGCACTCCTGATTCAGATCATCAGTTCATTAGTAGAGAACTCAAAGAACTGAACTGAGTGTGTTAGATAAGGAGGACACACAAAAAGTTTAGCATGGGGTCCCCAGGACCCGGATTAAGGTCCAGTGCTAAAGGAACCGAACGACAAGAATGGATTCCAACCATTGCACAGAGCAAAATGGATTAGCAGTCCATCGCCTTAACCACTCGGCCACCCCGTCCCCTTGCTGACCGAGATAGGCCATGCTGCGGACCTTTTCAGCTGCTGCTGCCGTGCTTTCAGCTGGCTGTTTTGAGCACAGAGGGAATAGTGAATGAGCCGTCTTTTACACACCTCTAATCTGTTCCGTAGAAACACGGTGCAGCAACCCGTGGCAGGAGACTGTTTGTGCGGCAGTTTAAAGCTTGCTACCACCTTGTCGGTTCACATCCACGTAGGTGCAGAAAAAGGTCACGACCGTCGTCTGCATTCTTTCGCAGAGGCAATATTGTAGCCTATGAGGTTTGTCCGAGGCGCGATCATTGCTGGTTGAAAACTTTACCCAATACCCCGCCAGGATGACTTGAAATACAGTTATCTTTGGCAATTTTTGCTAGTCTCTCTGGAGGCTTAGAGTTTTGTTGAGAAATATAGCCTTGTTTCGTTTAGGGTTTTTTTTCCTCGCCAAAAAAACGGTCTGCTGATGATAGTGCGCCAGAGCCAGAAGGTTTGTTGTTTTGTCAATATGTTCTCAAGACAAGTATCGTTAAACTGCAACGCAATTACAGCTCACCGTTACCCATCGTAAACATGTTGGGCCTGTCTGGTCCGGTGGCCTCTCAGTGGCGCTAAAGCTTCGAATGCGTGTCGAGCACAATGTATTAGCCTACCACCGCCTTAACCACTGGACCACCTCGTCATCCGGCGGGGTTTCTTTATTTAACATTCCTGATTCATGTGCATGTGGATGCATTCTTCGTCTTTTGTTTCAGCCGCCGAGGGCCTGTTTTCCACTGAGGCCCTGCGCCAAACTCCCTATGAGACACAATCCAACGTTAGTAGTAACCTCCGATTACGGCCGAATGTGGATTCTGCTCGGACGACGGGGCACCGGTACATCCTTTGTAGCTTTAGCTTATTAGCCAAACGCTACACCAGTTTGCCATTTCCCATGAAATCATCCTTGATTTCCATAAGAAAGGTGCCCCAAATTGGTGGAAAATCACATCTCAACCATACGCTGTCCAAAGCATTAAACCGCCTTCACGCGGCAAAACAGAACATGTTGTTGGCCCGCACTGCTGGGTCAAACTGCGCTTCCCAAAAACAGATTGGGTCAAAACTGACAGAAGAAATCTCTAAGCCTGCTTTAAGCCCTACCCACGGGACGGGTTGACAGTCTCGCACAACGCGAGAGCCTCAGTTTCGCCTGTGTAATTTGGGGGCCAATGAAAACTGCATCCAACTAAAATTACAAACAAAATTTTAGGACTCTAATGATGTTTCAAATGTAACTTTTCTCATCTCTGTTGTTAGGTTGTAACCATCTCTGAGACTCAAAGTGTCAGAACTCGCCTAAGCTGGTTTTGCAAAATGGAGGTCAAGACTATACTTTCAGGGATCATTTCTATAGTTTCTAACTAGGAAATGTGTTTCAAAAGTGTAGTGTCTCCCAAACTACGATGATGAGCTTTGATACTCTTTTCTGAGCGTGAATCGGGTGTGGAGTAATGGTTTATTTCATATGCTCCACACCATTGATGAACGTTCTGTGTGGCATTTAAGCAGCATAGACGAAGAGAGTATGGTCAGAGTGGTCTCTGAAAAATGTAAATATCAGATTAAAAGTCTTATGAGTTGTTATGATTGAGATTTTTTTTTTTTTTTTACATTTTTGTTGGTGGGTGTCACCATCCTTGATATTCAGAATGTCAGGATAAGATGTCAGCTGGTTCTATCAACTTAAAGTTGCCATAAAATGCATTGAGAGAATATTTTAATTTGTTCTTTGATATCTGCATAGAAGGTATATGGCATAGGAAAGGGCAAACAATCTCCAGAAACGGTTTTACAGGACCATTTACAACCCTAGGATTTGTCCCTAGAATGAAATGCTCTGTTATTGCCTTTTTTGGAAGCTTCATGAATATTAATGAGCTCTGCTCCGATTGGCTGTTTCACAGAGCTGCTCATCTCTATAGCTGGCACATTGATAAAAATATTTATTTAATTAGGAGCTCTAGCGGCTTTTAATATGTGGTTTGTTGAATCTGCCGTTTTGTATCGCAGACATTTTAGTCTCATTACTGTGATCCATGTGCTCTGTGTAAAGTTATAATGCAGAGGGAGCGCTTCTTACCACACAAGTTCAGCTGCTTCTCGGTGATACTCTGGATCTGTAAATCATTCGCCATCATCAGCGCAGTTATTTCTCCATCATTCACCATCATCAGCACAGTCATCTCTCTGTTTATGTGGTAAGTGATATCTTTTGTACTGCAATGTAACAGGCTAGCGCTAGCATTAAGCTAACCGTGTCCCTTCAGTGGCTTGCCTTGTTTTACTGATGTACTGACGTTACCGATGATTGGGCGATGCAAATGTTGGAGGCGTAACTATTAACGATCCCGGGACTGTTGCGTAACAGTCGGTGTTATGTTGGAACTGACATATAAATCTAGTGTTTGCAAAAGACCACCGAAATATAGAAGATTTATCCTTATCCTTATATAGATTTATCCTTGATTTCCATAAGAAAGGTGCCCCAAATTGGTGGAAAATCACATCTCAACCATACGCTGACCAAAGCATTGAACCGCCTTCACGCGGCAAGACAGAACATGTTGTTGGCCCGCACTGCTGGGTCAAACTGCGCTTCCCAATAACAGATTGGGTCAAAACTGACAGAAGAAAACTCTAAGCCTGCTCTAAGCACTACCCACGGGACGGCTCGACAGTCTTGCACAACGCGAGAGCCTCCGTTTCGCCTGTGTCATTTGGGAGCCGATGAAAACTGCGTCCGACCCGGTGAAGGAGCCCACGACCAGCCCGGCTAGCTCAGTCGGTAGAGCATGAGACTCTTAATCTCAGGGTCGTGGGTTCGAGCCCCACGTTGGGCGGCTCTGTTGGCGCTCTTTCTTCCCAACAGGGTGGCGGGCTCCAGCGTGCCCATTCTCCGCACAGGCTAAGTGGATTTTGCGAGCTCCGGAAACATCTTTCAAAACAGCCTGTTAGTACGTGCGATTCTAATCCCTAACCCTAACCCTTGCTTTTACAACCGTGATCCCGCGGCAGCAGATGCGCAATGTCTGTCTCTGTGGCGCAATCGGTTAGCGCGTTCGGCTGTTAACCGAAAGGTTGGTGGTTCGAGCCCACCCAGGGACGTGTGAAATGCCGGTGTTTTGCACGCGCGTCAGGTGTCCACTAGCGCCTATGCCATTCTTAGGGTTGCGAGGCACAGCTTTCTCAGGGCGTTTATCCTGTGCACCTTCAATAAGCTGGCTTCTTTTAAAAGAAGTCAGCGGCGGGTGTTTGGTGAACATTTTCACCAGCTCGAGTTTGCTGTGGCATGTGGATTCATTCTTTACTGATGATCTGTCTCTGGGGCTCATCTAGTTGACATGGTATCCGCTGACATTCGGCTGAAGGTGCTGATCCACCATCTGCTCTTGGTACGGACTGGATCCGGGGGACTGCAGTGACCATCTAATCGGAATACAGAATGGATATGGCGGCTACGGTGACCTCAGAATAAGAACAAACAGACTAATTTTAATGTAGATGCAAAAGTTCCATGTTGCCACAGTGTCAGATTGGAGAGGATCTGGTTTTCACAGTCTTGCGTCGATGGCCGTCTAGGTGAAGAGGTCTTCACTGATGATCTGTCTCTGGGGCTCATCCAGCTTGCTATCACCTTGTCGGATCACATCCACGTAGCTGCAAGAAAAGGTCACGACCGTCACCGGTATTCTATCGCAGAGGCAATGTTGTAGCTTGTGTGGTTTATCTGAGGTGTGATCATTGCTGGTTGTAAACTTTCCCCGATATCCCATCTGGATGATTTGAAATACAGTCAGCTTCTCAGTTTTTGCCGGTCTCTCTGGACGCTTCTTGAAAAAAAAGTTTTGCTTCGTTTTGTTAGAGTGGCTGGTTGTTGGTCCTCGTCAAAGAGGTGTCTACAGATCATAGCGTGCCGGAGCCAGAAGATTTGTTGTTTTGTCAATATGCTCTCAAGACTTCGCTGCAGGTATCATTAACCCTCTGGGGTCTGAGGGTGTTTTGGGGCCCTGAAGAAGTTTTGACATGCCTTGACATTTGTGCTTTTTTCAGTATGTTAAAAACATATTAATATCCTAAATCTAAATACATTTTATTTAGCACAAATTGGACTACAAAAATATGTAAGCAACATGAATGTACATTTTTAAGTTTTTGAGAAAACAACGTTTATGCGTGCATATTGAAAAACTAAATTTTTGAAGTCACTGAAATAAGGCCATCTAACACATACAGAATATTTGTTCTCGGGACCTTCGAGAATTGGATGTGGTAGGCTTGGTTTTTTTCTACCAAATGATGTGAAAATCATCTAGTTCACTTGATTTCACAAAACAGTATATAGATTTAAATTTTTGAAGACACTTTTTGTTTAGAATGGCTGTATGCGAGAAGGCGTGAATGATCATGAATAATGCTGTGATTTACACCTGAGAAGACAAAGACCTGCATAATGAGCCGCATAATGAGCCATTCAGTCGGATGTTGACTGAGAGGAAACAACGGAAAGAATAAAGGCAAAATGAAAGGACAAAATAAATATATATTTAGTTTGAAGCATATTTTGAATATATTTAACTATCACACAAAATAACTTGAGATTCACTTGTGAGTGCAGTTAAACTTTTTATTAGGAACAAAAGTGATAAACAACACAGAAGTCAAGATGTCGAGGGTGCACTATCCAAATCACTCGTAGGAAACTTGAACACAGGAGAACGGGGAACAGCAGAAACTGCAAAGAAAACAAGTAGATGTGAGCAACACAATGATCTGACAAAGACAGAGCTAACATGGAGAAAACACATATACTACCAGCCAAACTTTATTATTAAAAGTTTTTTTTTTTTTTTTTTTTTAAGTGAGCAGTTTTTTACATAGTAAACCTATTTCACAAAATTAGATAATTATTTTTCTTTAAAAAAGTACATTTGACTGGTAGTGTATAGCATAGGCATATAACAGTTAGGTGCAAATAATACCAGTGCAAGATAAATACAGGTGTACGGTTTGTAATGAAGTAATACAGGAGAAACCATACATCTTCTACCTTTCATACATATTACTAAAAAAGAGAATATTAGTTTTTTATTTGAATTGGTTTATGTAAAAGTAAACATTTCAAGCTTTCTACACGTATATGTATTATGTTTGTGAGGCACGTAATCACTGAGATTTAGGTTGTTTCATTTATGTGTCTGTGAAAAGATATAACAGAGACAGTGAAGGCAGAGTTCGTGCCCTGTCTGTTTTCTTATTTTCATAAAATCACAGTGTATACAAATAAAAATATACTCTCTACAGTTTCGAATGATGTATTGGTTGTATTTGTACGATCAAAACTGACGGAGAATTTTACATTCTTTTCGGCGTTATTACAAAAGCGTTCCTCAGAACGCGCCGGCGCGTTTTTCGACCAAAGTTGAAACATCCTGTCATCATGAGACATTTAGATGCAGTGAAATGAAACATACTTTATAATGTTTCACTTGCTGTAGTCAGGAAATACAGTTGGCAAAAAGTCTTAACTGGTAAAATGTGTGCACATTCTGTCACAGTAACAACTAACAAGTATAAAAGAAAAAAAACTTACTTGTGTAAATATCTCCTCTGCTCGTTCACGCCATGTCTCATTTAATGTTCATCTTCTGAAGTAAGTTTTATTCCTGACAGCCCGTCTTCTTCCAGAAAGGACTAACTTGAAAGAATAGAAACTGCTTTCTCCTTTGTTTACTGTGATGTGGGCGTCTACTTTTGGCGCGGCGCCCTCACGTGGACGATTTGAATTTGAAAAGATAGAATCGCTCTTGGGCGTGATCTAATTAAAACTAATGAAGCAGACAAGAGAGACTGGACATTGTGTTGGTTTCATACGGATTACTTTATCACAGAATATTTTATTTCGATAAACATTACTTCATTTGAAAGTATAGATATCAAGCTTTCTCTACATATATTGCTTATGTCTCTGTATTGTGTATTGGCTGAGTTATAGTCTATTTTAATGACGCGTTTCTGAATGAAGATCACGGAGATCAACGCGACAGACAGCACACCCTTTTAGTTTTCTTTATTTTGTAAAATCACAATATTTTTTTGATTTTGTGAGTATATACAAATAAAAGTAGACCCTTTACAGATTCGATTGATGTACTGCTTTTATCTGTACAATCAGAAATGGCCGAGTAATTGAAGTTCCTTTTGGGAAACTGCCACAAAACGCGTATACGCGTGTTTGGACCCCAGGGGGTTAAACTACAGCACAATCACAGCTCACCGCTACCCATCGTAAACAGGTTGGGCCTGTCTGTTCTGGTGGGCTCTCAGTGGTGCTAAATCATCAAATGAAGAGGACGGGATTCAAACCCACACAAACCAAGGTGAGCCTAGCACAACGGATTAGCCTTGCATCGCCTTAACCACTCGACCACCCCGTCACTTTCCGTGGTCCTTTTATTTAACACTCCCGATTCAGACCATCGGCTCATTAGTAGAGCACTCAGTGAACTGAACTGAGTGTGTCAGATAAGAAAGACACAAAAAGCGCAGAGTGGGGTCCCCAGGACCGAGGATTACTGCTAAAGGAGCCGAACGACGAGGATGGGATTCGAACCCACGCGTGCAGAGCACAATGGATTAGCAGTCCATCGCCTTAACCACTCGGCCACCTCGTCATTTTAAGTGAAATTTTTTATTTAGCACTCCTGATTCAGATCATCAGTTCATTAGTAGAGAACTCAAAGAACTGAACTGAGTGTGTTAGATAAGGAGGACACACAAAAAGTTTAGCATGGGGTCCCTAGGACCAGGATTAAGGTCCAGTGCTAAAGGAACCGAACGACAAGAATGGATTCCAACCATTGCACAGAGCAAAATGGATTAGCAGTCCATCGCCTTAACCACTCGGCCACCCCGTCCCCTTGCTGACCGAGATAGGCCATGCTGCGGACCTTTTCAGCTGCTGCTGCCGTGCTTTCAGCTGGCTGTTTTGAGCACAGAGGGAATAGTGAATGAGCCGTCTTTTACACACCTCTAATCTGTTCCGTAGAAACACGGTTCAGCAACCCGTGGCAGGAGACTGTTTGTGCGGCAGTTTAAAGCTTGCTACCACCTTGTCGGTTCACATCCACGTAGGTGCAGAAAAAGGTCACGACCGTCGCCTGCATTCTTTCGCAGAGGCAATATTGTAGCCTATGAGGTTTGTCCGAGGCGCGATCATTGCTGGTTGAAAACTTTACCCAATACCCCGCCAGGATGACTTGAAATACAGTTATCTTTGGCAATTTTTGCTAGTCTCTCTGGAGGCTTAGAGTTTTGTTGAGAAATATAGCCTTGTTTCGTTTAGGGTTTTTTTTCCTCGCCAAAGAAACGGTCTGCTGATGATAGTGCGCCAGAGCCAGAAGGTTTGTTGTTTTGTCAATATGTTCTCAAGACAAGTATCGTTAAACTGCAACGCAATTACAGCTCACCGTTACCCATCGTAAACATGTTGGGCCTGTCTGGTCCGGTGGCCTCTCAGTGGCGCTAAAGCTTCGAATGCGTGTCGAGCACAATGTATTTGTTGTCTTGAAAATTCCCTTTTAGCTCTATTTCTTTTTCTCCAAACATCTATTAAGTTATATTTTTTAATCAGTTCAAATAATTCATTTCTTCCTCCATCCCTCCTAAACACCATACAATCACTAACATCTACTCTTTCTAATACAGTATTAAAATCACCCAACAAAAAAACATTTTGCCATCCTTCAATTAATACATTCAAATTCCTATAAAAAATTATCTTTTGTCCCTCTTCGTTTGGTGCATGTATGTTACATATTATTATTTCTTTATCCATCTTTATTAATTTTACTGCCATTATTCTCCCCTTCTTGTCAGAATATATTTCATTTATTTCTTTACTCACACCCCTTCTAATTAGTATTGCAACTCCCCTTTTTTTACTCTGATCATTGTTAAAGTAAATTTCTCCGTCCCAGATCTTTTTCATACCTTCCACAACCTCTTGATTCCAGAAAGTTTCTTGTAAACATAACACATCACAGTCCTTAATCAAACACACCAATCTCTGAAATTTCTCAGGTTTCGATAGTCCTCTTGCATTCAGAGATGCAATCCATAAAGAACTCATTAAAAGAAAGAGTTGAGTGTACAAACAACTACTCATCAATCTAATTCAGTTTCTCCTGACGCTACAAATGTGGAACCACTCATTTCAGCTCTTCTCTTTTCCATCATTTCATTACGCTCTTCTCTTCTTATTTTCTGTTTCTTAAGTACCTTTTCAATGTCTATAACACTTTTTACTCTTGTTTTTAAAACTTTGTTCAGTCTTTCCTTTATCTTGACTTCTGTTTCAATGCTCTTCTCCCCATTTCCTGTTTCTCTTACCTCATACTGCACTTTTGTTTCATTGTCCTCAGTTCTCTCTTTTCCATGTGTCTTTTGGTAGTCCACCTTGTTGTTCTCTTCAGGCTCCTTGTCCATCTCCATTTCACATGCTTTAGTCCCACTCCTTACTGCATTCTCCTCTAGGTTATACTCCTCCTCTTCTACATGAGTTTGTTTGTCATCTCCTCCTTCAGTCTGTTCTAATATTTGATTTGATGTTTCAGTTTGAGTGCCTCCCATCTCTTCCTGTATCTCCATATCCATTTCTTTATTTTCCTCATCGTCCGTCTCACATCTGCACCTTATCATTGCCCTGTTGCAGCCTTGGCACCGTGGAGCTGTACAGTCCCGCGCATAATGCCCCTGCTCCAGGCAATTCCTGCAGAGAAATTGAGGGCAGTCCTTTAGCTCATGCTCAGTACTTGTGCAGATCCTGCATGTTTTCCGTTGATTATCGTGGATTACTCTGAAATACTGAACTCCTTCCTCAGTCATAAATTTTGTTGTGTATGGTAAAGATGCCACCTCCTTTGGGAACTTTACTCTCAAAAAGCGTGTTCCATCTGCCACTATTGTTCCTGGGTGATATCTCCTTCTCACAGGAAGAATGGGAGTTACACCCCAACTGTTCAATTTTTGAATGATTTCCTCATCCTCTATGTAACTGGGCAAATTTAAAAAGGAGACCATTCTTTCCGTTGCACACAATTTTCTGATTTCACATATCTGACCATTTATCACAATTCCATCCAACATCACTTCACAGTCCATCTCATTTTCCATTGTCATTTCAAAGTCATTGTTTGTTTTCCTTCGAAGCCCAATAAGTTTGCCAATTCCCACTATATCTTCTACTGCTTTAATTATCATTATAATTGTTGTGCTTTCGGTGTCCATCACATTTAATGTAACTGTAGCTTCTTTCTTGTATTCTCTTTGATATTGTGTTTTTTTCTTTAATCTGTTTATCATTTGTTGACGTTGATTGTTAAAAGACTGATTTTGCTCACCTCCTTTTGTAAGTTCAGCAACTTTGTTTGTTTGCAGATCTCTCTTTCCTTCTAGTTCCATTGTTTTTGCTTGCTGTTTTCTCCTTGAAACAACCATAGCCCAAGTTTCATCAGTATTTTCTCCAGTATTTTCTTCTTGTATATTCCCTTCAACTGTTTTTGGATTCATTTCTTCATCACCGACCTCCTTCTCTTTCCATGATAGCATTCCTTTTCTTTTTTCCAGTAAATCCGCCATTTAATAAACTTCTTCCCCCAAACAGTATTAACTGTTTGGGGTTGAAGTGAAAAAACAAAAAAAAATAAACAAACAAAAAAACTCTTCAAAGCACAAAATAAAGTCGTAATATAAAACAAACAACAAGCAACGTGGAAGAGCCTATCTCTTCCTACTGCAGCCACTCACTTCCTGTCGCTCTCTAGCGCTCTCAGCGCGGTATGGCCGTAAGCGAGGGTTGCTCCAAAAAGTGGGCTATTTAAAGATCAGCCTCCGTAAAAGCCAGCATATTATATAAATATTGAAGAAAAGGCAAAAGCTTACAGCACCTGGTATTCCCTGGCGGTCTCCCATCCAAGTGTAACAATCGGCCTTATCAGCCGAGTTACAAGACTAAAATGGGGTCAGATTTAACTGTGAGAGATGACTGGTGGTTAAAAGAATGACACATAAAAGAAGATTGGTTTAAATAGATTTGGTGTATTTACAAGGTTCACATAAAAGACTTTAAAACAACACGATAAAACTAGTTAAACTCTGTTAAAAGAATACAGTTCATTTGTCCATACCCTAAAACAGTCCAAGAATCCCAGTGTGTTGATAAGTCCAATGTGAGTGTCCACCAGTGCCTGTACAATCCACAGAAAGTGTAATCCAAAGTTTGCAGGTGGTGAATGGAAAGGTGAGCTCTAAAATTAGCAACTCCTCAATCCTACAGTTTGGTGACTGTCCTTTGTTTGTCATGCTGCTCTCTTATACAGTTGTACTTCCTGCTTCCTGTCATGTGTCTAGTCACATGACAGGCCAACCATCCATTTATTAAAGACACACACACTTAAAATGTTAAGAGTAATAAAATGGCCTAAAAACATGTAAAACACTCAAACCTCTATAATACATTTAAATGATTGTAATAAATAGAGCGGCAAAACACGTCTTTCTAAAAGCCAGCATATTATATAAATAGTGAAGAAAAGGCAAAAGCTTACAGCACCTGGTATTCCCAGGCGGTCTCCCATCCAAGTACTAACCAGGCCCGATGCTGCTTAGCTTCCGAGATCAGACGAGATCGGGCGCTCTCAGCGCGGTATGGCCGTAAGCGAGGGCAGCTCCAAAAAGTGGGCTATTTAAAGATCAGCCTCCGTAAAAGCCAGCATATTATATAAATAGTGAAGAAAAGGCAAAAGCTTACAGCACCTGGTATTCCCAGGCGGTCTCCCATCCAAGTACTAACCAGGCCCGACGCTGCTTAGCTTCCGAGATCAGACGAGATCGGGCGCTCTTTTTTTTTTTTTTTTTCTTATTGAAAAATTAAAACAATACAGGTTACTGTACAATCATTGGTTTTGCTTCAAGAATTACAGAAACTCTCTGCATTTGATTAAAATACACAAATACATTCAATAAAAGTAATACATTCTATCAGGGTTCTAAAAAAGACATCTCCAGTCCCATGTCCTCCAAGACCTTTAAAACCCCTTGTGTAAAAGTTTTAGAAAAAACATTCGGCTTTTCTTCAGTTTTGAAATAATAAAACAAACATTGTACATATTTCTCAAGTTTTCTTTTAAAAACATACCACACATCCATTACATAATTCTCTTTCTTTGCCATTAACCTTCTTTCCCATATTGCACTCTTCATTAACATCACCAGTAAATTTATACATTTCTTGTTTTTACATTGCTTTTCAAATCCCAACATAAAAACTCTCAACCAATCAAAATTTTCATTCCCCTCTCCACTTAAATTTAAAATCATATTCTCACATTTCTTCCTAAAATCTTCTAATTTACTGCAATAGAAAAACAAGTGTAAGAAATTTTCATCCCCGTCTTTACACACTTTGCATACAACACTTTCTTCCATTCCGATCTTGTTTAAAATAACATCAGTAAAAACCACTTTGTGTCGTATAAAATACTCCAAGTTTTCCAATTTAGCTTGTACTAATTTGCCATTTATATTTCCCCAAATACCTTTTTCCTCTACATTGTCAAATTTTTTACACCAATATTCATTGGCAACAGGTTTCTTAAAAACAACATCTCTAAAAAAACAATAAAAATTCTTGACAGTGCATTCTTTCAAACCATACAAATTTTCTCCCACTCTCAAATATATATCTTTCTCTTGTTTCTCTTCTTCCATATTCTCTATTCTTTAGGTATAGCAGTCTTGAGCATTTCATACTTGGTTCTAATATCATGCCTATTAAAATCTTCCTTTGCTTCTTGCATTGCATCTACTATAAATTGTTCTGGTAAAAAACCTTCTTTGAATTCATACAACACATCCCTCACCTTAGTAATTCCCACCTCCCACCATTTCTTAAAAAATATTTCTCTTCCCTGGTTTAAAATGCGGTTGTTTTGGAACAAAGGCTGATTTAAAATGCTTTCTCTTCCTTGAAGGTTATAATGTACATTGGTTAAAATTTTGCCCCATGCTCTCAACAATTCTTTATAGAATTCCGGCATCCCTTCCATCATCCAATTTTTGGTCCTCATCCATAAAATGCTATCTCCCAGATTAAAATTGCTACACTTATTTAAAAAATATCCCATTGTTCTTTTCCATGCCACATTGTTCCCCACGTCTAAGTATTTTTTATCATTTTTACTCTTAAACTGTTTTTTCTTTGTTCTACATCCATTACTCCTAAACCTCCTTTATCCACTTGTCCTATTAGAGTGTTAAAAGCAATTCTTGATGGCTTCCCCTCCCATAAAAAACCTAAAAAGCATTTTTCAGCCTTCCTTCCATCCACATCGGCATTGAAGATGTATATAAAACATACCACAACTTTGAAACCATTAAAACATTCAAAACTAAAACCTTCCCTTTTATAGTTAAACCCATCCTTCTCCAAAAAATAAGTCTCCTTTCAATCTCTCCTAAAATATTCTCCCACATAGTTTCTTCTGCCTTCCTCTCATCCTTCCCCATTAGAACCCCCAGAATTTTTGTTTCCTTTGTTTCCTTAAAATTAAAATGCTCTGCTAGCTCTCCCACATTTCCTAATCTCATATACATTGTTTTGTCCTCATTTACTTTCGCTCCTGATGCTAAACAAAATGTTTGTACAATTTTCATTACCCTTTTTACATCCCCCACTTCTTTGACCATCAGTGTTGTGTCATCTGCATATTGAAAAATTTTATTTTCTTCACCCTCTATTTCTATTCCCTTTATTCTATCATCCTGCATTACTGCAAGGCCCAAAGGCTCAGCCACTAGAGAATATAGAAGTGCCGACAATGGGCATCCTTGCCTTATCGAACGTGTAATTCTAAAGCATGGTGTTAAAAATCCATTACATTTTACTTTTGTTATCGCCCCTTTATATAAAATCTTTATCCATTTGATAAAATTATCTCCTAAACCAAACCTTTTTAAAACATCAAATAAAAAACCATGTTCTACCCTATCGAAAGCCTTTTCAAAGTCTAAACTAATTAAAAACCCACATTTTCCTTTTTCTTTAATGTATCTTAAACTATCTTTTATACTGAATGTTGTATCAGCTATGTCTCTGCCCTTTACTCCATATGCCTGATTTGTTTTAATTAAACCTGGCATTACTTCTTTCAACCTATTTGCTAAAACCTTTGCTAAAATCTTAAGATCCGTATTTAACATTGTAATAGGCCTATAATTCTTTAATTCTGTTTTTTCCCCTCTTTTTTTTATATATTATCTTCATTAATCCCATTCCCATTCTCTGATTTAGTTCCCCTTTTTTAAAAATCTCACCATATATCTCTTTTAAAGTATCAGATAAAAAATCTTTAAAAACCATATAAAACTCATTCCCCAGACCATCGATACCTGGACTTTTGTTCCTATTTAATTCACTAATTGCCCTTTTTATTTCTTCCACTTTTATTTCTTCATCACACTCTTTTTTTTCTGTTCCATTTACAGTAGTTTTTTTTATTAGTTCCAATAATTCTAATTTCTCTTCTTCTTTGACCCCCTCTGCACTAAACAACTCTTCATAATACACTTTTATTTCTTTTAATATTTCTTCACTTGTAGTTACAATATCCCCATTTCTTCCCTTTATTCCTTTAATCATTCCTGCCCTCCCTCTAGTTTTCTCTAAGTCAAAGAAGAACTTTGTGCATTTCTCTCCTTCTACTGTATATTTTGCTTTACTTCTTATCTTTGCACCTTCGTATTTTTCCTCTTCTATTTCTTTTAACGCTCCTTCTAATTCTTTAATTTTTTGTATGTCATTCCCATTTCCCTCTAACTCTTCCTTCAATTTTTTCCTTATCCCTCTTTCCTTATTTCTTTTACTTTTTTGTTTCAATGTACAATATTTTATTGTGAACTTTTTGATTGAATACTTGACATTTTCCCACCAAATTCTTTTGTCTTCTGCATACATTATATTTTCTTTTTCTTTTTCTATTATCTCTTTTACTTCTAAGACATAGTTTTCCTCCCTTAAAATCTCTGTATTTAAAACCTACACCCCCGGCCCTCTTTCAATTTGGTTCCAATCCATTCCCATAGAAATCATTTTATGGTCACTTAAGCTTGTTTCTTCAAATTTAATTTGACCAATAAAACCTTCCATGTTTCTAGTACATAAAATCAAATCTATTCTCGTTTTACACATAAAGTCCCCTACCAATTGTCTTCTACTATATTCTTTTGTATTCTCATTTCTTTCCCTCCATACATCCACTATATCATGTTTCTCCATCAAACCTTTCAGCTCTCTCCTTCCTTTATCTGATTTAAAGACCATACCCTCCGCCATATCCAACTTGCTAAAAACTGTATTAAAGTCCCCCATCATAATTACTTCTTTATACTTATTTAAAAATTCTCCTAGCACATTAAAAAATTCCCCCTTTTCATTTTCTTCTGTTGGTGCATGGATGTTTACTAATAAAATGATTTTCCCTTCATACTCCATTTCCACCATCATACATTTTCCTTCTTCATCTTTGAAAATAGTTTTACATTTTATTCCACTATTCCCTTTTATTAAAAAAGCAATCCCTCTGCCTTGTTTTTTCACTCCATTGTTGTACAGAATATCCCCATCCCATCTTTTTCTTATATCAGCCATAACACTTTCTTTCCAATTAGTCTCTTGAAGTAAAATCATATCATTCTCTTTGCACATTTCTTTCACTTTTTCAAATTTCTTTGTATCTAAAAGTCCTCTCGCATTAAAAGTAACAATTCTTAAAAACATAAAAAAGGTAAGAGAATTTTTAAAACCAATCATTTTAGTCCGTTTCTTCCAGATCCCTTAATATTTCATACTTGTTTGCACTTTCAATCACATCTTCTTTTAATACCTTTTTCCTAGCAGTCTCTATATTAGGTTTTACCTTAATTGCTCTTCTTCTTTTAGTTGATGTTCTTTGTTTCTCCTTTTCGCATTCCTCATCATTCCCTTTTACCTCCATTTCTTCCTTATTCCTTTGAGCCCCGATTTCTCCTGTGTCCAAGACATTATGTAAGCTCTCAGTCAGTTCTGATTGTGTCCATAAATCGCTGTCCCGTTTCTCCTCTGTTGAATCCTTGTTTCCTTGTTCTCGTTCCATCTCATCCATAACTCTTTGTACATTGTCTGTGATTTCCATTTGTGTCCAAGCACCATCATCCTGTTGAGGTTGCATTGTCTGTTTGTCCTTTACGTTCTGCTGCTGTTCTGCATCCTTTCTCATAATTATCTCATTTGCCTGTGTATCTGTTGTTCCCTCCTCTCGCTGTTTGTTGTCTCGTCTATGCATCTGCACGCTTATTTGCTGACTTTCCTCCTCCATCCCTTCCTCCTCCTCTTCCTCACTTCCAATCCAACATTCACATTTATTTAAAAACTGTCTGCAATCCGGGCACTTTATCGCACTGCAGTCCCTCGCGAAGTGCCCCCTCTCCTCACATTTAAAACACTTAAAATCTGGACAGTCTTTCACCACATGTTCGGGGCTCATGCACAGCCTGCAGGTTTTAACCTGATGACTGTGCATCACCCTAAAATACTGTGGGCCCTCTGCTGTCTCTATTCTTGTGCTGTACGGGAGGGAGTCTACTTCCTTGGGGAACCTGGTTTTTACAATCCTTGTCCCATCTTCAATGTCTGTACCCGGATAGACTCTTCTTTTTATTGTTGAAAGGGGACAAACTCCCCAACCTTCCAATTTATCTAAAATTTCTTTGTCAGCAACATAAACGGGCAGATGCATAAACGAAACAACATAGTCTCTATTTTGCAGTCGTTTGACTTCACAGTTAATCCCTTTGATAGTCAATCCATCTGTTAATAATTCAGCATCTTCTTCCCGTTCGAGCGTTACCTCATATTCCTTTGTCTGTTTTGGTCTCACCGCCAGAATCCTTCCATCTCCGATCCGCTCTGTCACCGCTTTTATTACATCAATCGCCCTCGCCTCCATTGCTTGTCCTATTTCCACAGTAACTGTTGCTTCTTTCAAATAAATTCTTTTCCGGTTCTCTTTCCTTGCATCCTTCTCTGATTCTTTTCCATCTCGTTGTCGTTTACCCAGTCCGCTGTCACTCGCCCTCTGTCGTCCGTCCGCCATTGCCAGGTCTGTTTCCGTAGATCCGTCCATTGTTAACAAAAGACAAAGAAAGTAAAAAAAACGGGGGGAAAAAAACACAAAAAAACAAACAAAACAAAAACGCAAATAAATTCCTCCCAAACAGCCCAGGCTGCTGGGAGGAAAACTTTAACCAAAAAAAAGGCTACACTTATGAAATAAACAGTAAATTAACACAAAATCAGAGTCAAACAAACAAAAGTAGAGGAGAGCCTTCCTCTCCCAACTGCTGCCAACCACTTCCTGTTGCTCTCTAGCGCCTCAGGTGGGGGTATGGCCGTAAGCGAAGGCTGCTCCAAAAAGTGGGCTATTTAAAGATCAGCCTCCGTAAAAGCCAGCATATTATATAAATAGTGAAGAAAAGGCAAAAGCTTACAGCACCTGGTATTCCCAGGCGGTCTCCCATCCAAGTACTAACCAGGCCCGACGCAGCTTAGCTTCCGAGATCAGACGAGATCGGGCGCTCTCAGCGCGGTATGGCCGTAAGGGAGGGTTGCTCCAAAAAGTGGGCTATTTAAAGATCAGCCTCCGTAAAAGCCAGCATATTATATAAATATTGAAGAAAAGGCAAAAGCTTACAGCACCTGGTATTCCCAGGCGGTCTCCCATCCAAGTACTAACAAGGCCCGACGCTGCTTTGCTTCCGAGATCAGACGAGATCGGGCGCACTCAGCGCAGTATGGCCGTAAGCGAGGACTGCTCCAAAAAGTGGGTTATTTATAGATCAGCCTCCGTAAAAGCCATCATATTATATAAATAGTGAAGAAAAGGCAAAAGCTTACAGCACCTGGTATTCCCAGGCGGTCTCCCATCCAGAGTTACAACATTAAAATGGGGTCAGAATTAACTGTGAGAGATGACTAGTGGTTAAAAGAATGAGACATAAAAGAAGATTGGTTTAAATAGATTTGGTTTTTATACAAGGTTCACATAAAATACTTTAAAACAACACGATAAAACTAGGTAAATGCTGTTAAAAGAATACAGTTCATTTGTCCATACCCTAAAAACAGTCCAAGAATCCCAGTGTGTTGATAAGTCCAATGTGAGTGTCCACCATTGTATATACAATCCACAGAAAGTGTAATCCAAAGTTTGCAGGTGGTGAATGGAAAGGTGAGCTCTAAAATTAGCAAACTCCTTAATCCAACAGTTTGGTGACTGTCCTTTGTTTGTCATGCTGCTCTCTTATACAGTTGTACTTCCTGCTTCCTGTCATGTGTCTAGTCACATGGCAGGCCAACCATCCATTTATTTAAGACACACACTTAAAATGTTAAGAGCAATAAAATGGCCTAAAAAAACATGTAAAACACTTAACACTCTATAATACATTTAAATGATTGTAATAAATAGAGCGGTAAAACACGTCTTTCTAAAAGCCAGCATATTATATAAATAGTGAAGAAAAGGCAAAAGCTTACAGCACCTGGTATTCCCAGGCGGTCTCCCATCCAGAGTTACAAGATTAAAATGGGGTCAGATTTAACTGTGAGAGATGACTAGTGGTTAAAAGAATGAGACATAAAAGAAGATTGGATTAAATAGATTTGGTTTATATACAAGGTTCACATAAAAGACTTTAAAACAACACGATAAAACTAGGTAAATGCTGTTAAAAGAATACAGTTCATTTGTCCATACCCTAAAAACAGTCCAAGAATCCCAGTGTGTTGATAAGTCCAATGTGAGTGTCCACCATTGTATATACAATCCACAGAAAGTGTAATCCAAAGTTTGCAGGTGGTGAATGGAAAGGTGAGCTCTAAAATTAGCAACTCCTTAATCCAACAGTTTGGTGACTTTTTTTGTCATGCTGCTCTCTTATACAGTTGTACTTCCTGCTTCCTGTCATGTGTCTAGTCACATGGCAGGCCAACCATCCATTTATTAAAGACACACACACACTTAAAATGTTAAGAGTAATAAAATGGCCTAAAAAACATGTAAAACACTTAACACTCTATAATACATTTAAATGATTGTAATAAATAGAGCGGTAAAACACGTCTTTCTAAAAGCCAGCATATTATATAAATAGTGAAGAAAAGGCAAAAGCTTACAGCACCTGGTATTCCCAGGCGGTCTCCCATCCAGAGTTACAAGATTAAAATGGGGTCAGATTTAACTGTGAGAGATGACTAGTGGTTAAAAGAATGAGACATAAAAGAAGATTGGTTTAAATAGATTTGGTTTATATACAAGGTTCACATAAAAGACTTTAAAACAACACGATAAAACTAGGTAAATGCTGTTAAAAGAATACAGTTCATTTGTCCATACCCTAAAAACAGTCCAAGAATCCTAGTGTGTTGATAAGTCCAATGTGAGTGTCCACCATTGTATATACAATCCACAGAAAGTGTAATCCAAAGTTTGCAGGTGGTGAATGGAAAGGTGAGCTCTAAAATTAGCAAACTCCTTAATCCAACAGTTTGGTGACTGTCCTTTGTTTGTCATGCTGCTCTCTTATACAGTTGTACTTCCTGCTTCCTGTCATGTGTCTAGTCACATGGCAGGCCAACCATCCATTTATTTAAGACACACACACACTTAAAATGTTAAGAGCAATAAAATGGCCTAAAAAAACATGTAAAACACTTAACACTCTATAATACATTTAAATGATTGTAATAAATAGAGCGGTAAAACACGTCTTTCTAAAAGCCAGCATATTATATAAATAGTGAAGAAAAGGCAAAAGCTTACAGCACCTGGTATTCCCAGGCGGTCTCCCATCCAAGTACTAACCAGGCCCGACGCTGCTTTGCTTCCGAGATCAGACGAGATTGGGCGGTCTCAGCGCGGTATGGCCGTAAGCGAGGGCTGCTCCAAAAAGTGGCCTATTTAAAGATCAGCCTCCGTAAAAGCCAGCATATTATATAAATAGTGAAGAAAAGGCAAAAGCTTACAGCACCTGGTATTCCCAGGCGGTCTCCCATCTAAGTACTAACCAGGCCCGACGCTGCTTTGCTTCCGAGATCAGACGAGATCGGGCGCTCTCAGCGCAGTATGGCCGTAAGCGAGTACTGCTCCAAAAAGTGGGCTATTTATAGATCAGCCTCCGTAAAAGCCATCATATTATATAAATAGTGAAGAAAAGGCAAAAGCTTACAGCACCTGGTATTCCCAGGCGGTCTCCCATCCAAGTACTAACCAGGCCCGACGCTGCTTTGCTTCCGAGATCAGACGAGATCGGGCGCACTCAGCGCAGTATGGCCGTAAGCGAGGACTGCTCCAAAAAGTGGGTTATTTATAGATCAGCCTCCGTAAAAGCCATCATATTATATAAATAGTGAAGAAAAGGCAAAAGCTTACAGCACCTGGTATTCCCAGGCGGTCTCCCATCCAGAGTTACAACATTAAAATGGGGTCAGAATTAACTGTGAGAGATGACTAGTGGTTAAAAGAATGAGACATAAAAGAAGATTGGTTTAAATAGATTTGGTTTTTATACAAGGTTCACATAAAAGACTTTAAAACAACACGATAAAACTAGGTAAATGCTGTTAAAAGAATACAGTTCATTTGTCCATACCCTAAAAACAGTCCAAGAATCCCAGTGTGTTGATAAGTCCAATGTGAGTGTCCACCATTGTATATACAATCCACAGAAAGTGTAATCCAAAGTTTGCAGGTGGTGAATGGAAAGGTGAGCTCTAAAATTAGCAAACTCCTTAATCCAACAGTTTGGTGACTGTCCTTTGTTTGTCATGCTGCTCTCTTATACAGTTGTACTTCCTGCTTCCTGTCATGTGTCTAGTCACATGGCAGGCCAACCATCCATTTATTTAAGACACACACACACTTAAAATGTTAAGAGCAATAAAATGGCCTAAAAAAACATGTAAAACACTTAACACTCTATAATACATTTAAATGATTGTAATAAATAGAGCGGTAAAACACGTCTTTCTAAAAGCCAGCATATTATATAAATAGTGAAGAAAAGGCAAAAGCTTACAGCACCTGGTATTCCCAGGCGGTCTCCCATCCAGAGTTACAAGATTAAAATGGGGTCAGATTTAACTGTGAGAGATGACTAGTGGTTAAAAGAATGAGACATAAAAGAAGATTGGATTAAATAGATTTGGTTTATATACAAGGTTCACATAAAAGACTTTAAAACAACACGATAAAACTAGGTAAATGCTGTTAAAAGAATACAGTTCATTTGTCCATACCCTAAAAACAGTCCAAGAATCCCAGTGTGTTGATAAGTCCAATGTGAGTGTCCACCATTGTATATACAATCCACAGAAAGTGTAATCCAAAGTTTGCAGGTGG
>NW_027394277.1:7830272-7875272 GCF_049309525.1 Garra rufa
TAAAACACTTAACACTCTATAATACATTTAAATGATTGTAATAAATAGAGCGGTAAAACACGTCTTTCTAAAAGCCAGCATATTATATAAATAGTGAAGAAAAAACAAAAGCTTACAGCACCTGGTATTCCCAGGCGGTCTCCCATCCAAGTACTAACCAGGCCCCACGCTGCTTTGCTTCCGAGATCAGACGAGATCGGGCGGTCTCAGCGGAGTATGGCCGTAAGCGAGGGCTGCTCCAAAAAGTGGGCTATTTAAAGATCAGCCTCCGTAAAAGCCAGCATATTATATAAATAGTGAAGAAAAGGCAAAAGCTTACAGCACCTGGTATTCCCAGGCGGTCTCCCATCCAGAGTTACTAGATTAAAATGGGGTCAGATTTAACTGTGAGAGATGACTAGTGGTTAAAAGAATGAGACATAAAAGAAGATTGGTTTAAATAGATTTGGTTTATATACAAGGTTCACATAAAAGACTTTAAAACAACACGATAAAACTAGGTAAATGCTGTTAAAAGAATACAGTTCATTTGTCCATACCCTAAAAACAGTCCAAGAATCCTAGTGTGTTGATAAGTCCAATGTGAGTGTCCACCATTGTATATACAATCCACAGAAAGTGTAATCCAAAGTTTGCAGGTGGTGAATGGAAAGGTGAGCTCTAAAATTAGCAAACTCCTTAATCCAACAGTTTGGTGACTGTCCTTTGTTTGTCATGCTGCTCTCTTATACAGTTGTACTTCCTGCTTCCTGTCATGTGTCTAGTCACATGGCAGGCCAACCATCCATTTATTTAAGACACACACACACTTAAAATGTTAAGAGCAATAAAATGGCCTAAAAAAACATGTAAAACACTTAACACTCTATAATACATTTAAATGATTGTAATAAATAGAGCGGTAAAACACGTCTTTCTAAAAGCCAGCATATTATATAAATAGTGAAGAAAAGGCAAAAGCTTACAGCACCTGGTATTCCCAGGCGTTCTCCCATCCAAGTACTAACCAGGCCCGACGCTGCTTTGCTTCCGAGATCAGACGAGATCGGGCGGTCTCAGCGCAGTATGGCCGTAAGCGAGGGCTGCTCCAAAAAGTGGGCTATTTAAAGATCAGCCTCCGTAAAAGCCAGCATATTATATAAATAGTGAAGAAAAGGCAAAAGCTTACAGCACCTGGTATTCCCAGGCGGTCTCCCATCTAAGTACTAACCAGGCCCGACGCTGCTTTGCTTCCGAGATCAGACGAGATCGGGCGCTCTCAGCGCAGTATGGCCGTAAGCGAGTACTGCTCCAAAAAGTGGGCTATTTATAGATCAGCCTCCGTAAAAGCCATCATATTATATAAATAGTGAAGAAAAGGCAAAAGTTTACAGCACCTGGTATTCCCAGGCGGTCTCCCATCCAGAGTTACAACATTAAAATGGGGTCAGAATTAACTGTGAGAGATGACTAGTGGTTAAAAGAATGAGACATAAAAGAAGATTGGTTTAAATAGATTTGGTTTTTATACAAGGTTCACATAAAAGACTTTAAAACAACACGATAAAACTAGGTAAATGCTGTTAAAAGAATACAGTTCATTTGTCCATACCCTAAAAACAGTCCAAGAATCCCAGTGTGTTGATAAGTCCAATGTGAGTGTCCACCATTGTATATACAATCCACAGAAAGTGTAATCCAAAGTTTGCAGGTGGTGAATGGAAAGGTGAGCTCTAAAATTAGCAACTCCTTAATCCAACAGTTTGGTGACTTTTTTTGTCATGCTGCTCTCTTATACAGTTGTACTTCCTGCTTCCTGTCATGTGTCTAGTCACATGGCAGGCCAACCATCCATTTATTAAAGACACACACACACTTAAAATGTTAAGAGTAATAAAATGGCCTAAAAAACATGTAAAACACTTAACACTCTATAATACATTTAAATGATTGTAATAAATAGAGCGGTAAAACACGTCTTTCTAAAAGCCAGCATATTATATAAATAGTGAAGAAAAGGCAAAAGCTTACAGCACCTGGTATTCCCAGGCGGTCTCCCATCCAAGTACTAACCAGGCCCGACGCTGCTTTGCTTCCGAGATCAGACGAGATCGGGCGGTCTCAGCGCAGTATGGCCGTAAGCGAGGGCTGCTCCAAAAAGTGGCCTATTTAAAGATCAGCCTCCGTAAAAGCCAGCATATTATATAAATAGTGAAGAAAAGGCAAAAGCTTACAGCACCTTGTATTCCCAGGCGGTCTCCCATCCAAGTACTAACCAGGCCCGACGCTGCTTTGCTTCCGAGATCAGACGAGATAGGGCGGTCTCAGTGCAGTATGGCCGTAAGCGAGGGCTGCTCCAAAAGGGGGGGGGGGGGGGTGAAGTGAGGCCAAGTATGGTGACCCATACAAGGAATTTGTGCTCTGCATTTAACCCATCCAAGTGCACACACACAGTAGTGAACACACACACACCGTGAACACACACCCGGAGCAGTGGGCAGCCATTGCTGCGGCGCCCGGGGAGCAGTTGGGGGATCGGTGCCTTGCTCAAGGGACTCACCTCAGTCGTGGTATTGAGGGTGGAGAGAGTGCTGTACATTCACTCCCCCCACCTACAATCCCTGCCGGACCTGAGACTCGAACCTGCAACCTTTCGGTTACAAGTCCGACTCTCTAACCATTAGGCCACGGCTGCCCCCAAAGTGGGCTATTTAAAGATCAGCCTCCGTAAAAGCCAGCATATTATATAAATAGTGAAGAAAAGGCAAAAGCTTACAGCACCTGGTATTCCCAGGCGGTCTCCCATCTAAGTACTAACCAGGCCCGACGCTGCTTTGCTTCCGAGATCAGACGAGATCGGGCGCTCTCAGCGCAGTATGGCCGTAAGCGAGTACTGCTCCAAAAAGTGGGCTATTTATAGATCAGCCTCCGTAAAAGCCATCATATTATATAAATAGTGAAGAAAAGGCAAAAGCTTACAGCACCTGGTATTCCCAGGTGGTCTCCCATCCAGAGTTACAACATTAAAATGGGGTCAGAATTAACTGTGAGAGATGACTAGTGGTTAAAAGAATGAGACATAAAAGAAGATTGGTTTAAATAGATTTGGTTTTTATACAAGGTTCACATAAAAGACTTTAAAACAACACGATAAAACTAGGTAAATGCTGTTAAAAGAATACAGTTCATTTGTCCATACCCTAAAAACAGTCCAAGAATCCCAGTGTGTTGATAAGTCCAATGTGAGTGTCCACCATTGTATATACAATCCACAGAAAGTGTAATCCAAAGTTTGCAGGTGGTGAATGGAAAGGTGAGCTCTAAAATGAGCAAACTCCTTAATCCAACAGTTTGGTGACTGTCCTTTGTTTGTCATGCTGCTCTCTTATACAGTTGTACTTCCTGCTTCCTGTCATGTGTCTAGTCACATGGCAGGCCAACCATCCATTTATTTAAGACACACACACACTTAAAATGTTAAGAGCAATAAAATGGCCTAAAAAAACATGTAAAACACTTAACACTCTATAATACATTTAAATGATTGTAATAAATAGAGCGGTAAAACACGTCTTTCTAAAAGCCAGCATATTATATAAATAGTGAAGAAAAGGCAAAAGCTTACAGCACCTGGTATTCCCAGGCGGTCTCCCATCCAAGTACTAACCAGGCCCGACGCTGCTTTGCTTCCGAGATCAGACGAGATTGGGCGGTCTCAGCGCGGTATGGCCGTAAGCGAGGGCTGCTCCAAAAAGTGGCCTATTTAAAGATCAGCCTCCGTAAAAGCCAGCATATTATATAAATAGTGAAGAAAAGGCAAAAGCTTACAGCACCTGGTAATCCCAGGCGGTCTCCCATCTAAGTACTAACCAGGCCCGACGCTGCTTTGCTTCCGAGATCAGACGAGATCGGGCGCTCTCAGCGCAGTATGGCCGTAAGCGAGTACTGCTCCAAAAAGTGGGTTATTTATAGATCAGCCTCCGTAAAAGCCATCATATTATATAAATAGTGAAGAAAAGGCAAAAGCTTACAGCACCTGGTATTCCCAGGCGGTCTCCCATCCAGAGTTACAACATTAAAATGGGGTCAGAATTAACTGTGAGAGATGACTAGTGGTTAAAAGAATGAGACATAAAAGAAGATTGGTTTAAATAGATTTGGTTTTTATACAAGGTTCACATAAAAGACTTTAAAACAACACGATAAAACTAGGTAAATGCTGTTAAAAGAATACAGTTCATTTGTCCATACCCTAAAAACAGTCCAAGAATCCCAGTGTCTTGATAAGTCCAATGTGAGTGTCCACCATTGTATATACAATCCACAGAAAGTGTAATCCAAAGTTTGCAGGTGGTGAATGGAAAGGTGAGCTCTAAAATTAGCAAACTCCTTAATCCAACAGTTTGGTGACTGTCCTTTGTTTGTCATGCTGCTCTCTTATACAGTTGTACTTCCTGCTTCCTGTCATGTGTCTAGTCACATGGCAGGCCAACCATCCATTTATTTAAGACACACACTTAAAATGTTAAGAGCAATAAAATGGCCTAAAAAAACATGTAAAACACTTAACACTCTATAATACATTTAAATGATTGTAATAAATAGAGCGGTAAAACACGTCTTTCTAAAAGCCAGCATATTATATAAATAGTGAAGAAAAGGCAAAAGCTTACAGCACCTGGTATTCCCAGGCGGTCTCCCATCCAGAGTTACAAGATTAAAATGGGGTCAGATTTAACTGTGAGAGATGACTAGTGGTTAAAAGAATGAGACATAAAAGAAGATTGGTTTAAATAGATTTGGTTTATATACAAGGTTCACATAAAAGACTTTAAAACAACACGATAAAACTAGGTAAATGCTGTTAAAAGAATACAGTTCATTTGTCCATACCCTAAAAACAGTCCAAGAATCCCAGTGTGTTGATAAGTCCAATGTGAGTGTCCACCATTGTATATACAATCCACAGAAAGTGTAATCCAAAGTTTGCAGGTGGTGAATGGAAAGGTGAGCTCTAAAATTAGCAACTCCTTAATCCAACAGTTTGGTGACTTTTTTTGTCATGCTGCTCTCTTATACAGTTGTACTTCCTGCTTCCTGTCATGTGTCTAGTCACATGGCAGGCCAACCATCCATTTATTAAAGACACACACACACTTAAAATGTTAAGAGTAATAAAATGGCCTAAAAAACATGTAAAACACTTAACACTCTATAATACATTTAAATGATTGTAATAAATAGAGCGGTAAAACACGTCTTTCTAAAAGCCAGCATATTATATAAATAGTGAAGAAAAGGCAAAAGCTTACAGCACCTGGTATTCCCAGGCGGTCTCCCATCCAAGTACTAACCAGGCCCGACGCTGCTTTGCTTCCGAGATCAGACGAGATCGGGCGGTCTCAGCGCAGTATGGCCGTAAGCGAGGGCTGCTCCAAAAAGTGGGCTATTTAAAGATCAGCCTCCGTAAAAGCCAGCATATTATATAAATAGTGAAGAAAAGGCAAAAGCTTACAGCACCTGGTATTCCCAGGCGGTCTCCCATCCAGAGTTACAACATTAAAATGGGGTCAGAATTAACTGTGAGAGATGACTAGTGGTTAAAAGAATGAGACATAAAAGAAGATTGGTTTAAATAGATTTGGTTTTTATACAAGGTTCACATAAAAGACTTTAAAACAACACGATAAAACTAGGTAAATGCTGTTAAAAGAATACAGTTCATTTGTCCATACCCTAAAAACAGTCCAAGAATCCCAGTGTGTTGATAAGTCCAATGTGAGTGTCCACCATTGTATATACAATCCACAGAAAGTGTAATCCAAAGTTTGCAGGTGGTGAATGGAAAGGTGAGCTCTAAAATTAGCAAACTCCTTAATCCAACAGTTTGGTGACTGTCCTTTGTTTGTCATGCTGCTCTCTTATACAGTTGTACTTCCTGCTTCCTGTCATGTGTCTAGTCACATGGCAGGCCAACCATCCATTTATTTAAGACACACACTTAAAATGTTAAGAGCAATAAAATGGCCTAAAAAAAACATGTAAAACACTTAACACTCTATAATTCATTTAAATGATTGTAATAAATAGAGCGGTAAAACACGTCTTTCTAAAAGCCAGCATATTATATAAATAGTGAAGAAAAGGCAAAAGCTTACAGCACCTGGTATTCCCAGGCGGTCTCCCATCCAGAGTTACAAGATTAAAATGGGGTCAGATTTAACTGTGAGAGATGACTAGTGGTTAAAAGAATGAGACATAAAAGAAGATTGGTTTAAATAGATTTGGTTTATATACAAGGTTCACATAAAAGACTTTAAAACAACACGATAAAACTAGGTAAATGCTGTTAAAAGAATACAGTTCATTTGTCCATACCCTAAAAACAGTCCAAGAATCCCAGTGTGTTGATAAGTCCAATGTGAGTGTCCACCATTGTATATACAATCCACAGAAAGTGTAATCCAAAGTTTGCAGGTGGTGAATGGAAAGGTGAGCTCTAAAATTAGCAAACTCCTTAATCCAACAGTTTGGTGACTGTCCTTTGTTTGTCATGCTGCTCTCTTATACAGTTGTACTTCCTGCTTCCTGTCATGTGTCTAGTCACATGGCAGGCCAACCATCCATTTATTAAAGACACACACACACTTAAAATGTTAAGAGTAATAAAATGGCCTAAAAAACATGTAAAACACTTAACACTCTATAATACATTTAAATGATTGTAATAAATAGAGCGGTAAAACACGTCTTTCTAAAAGCCAGCATATTATATAAATAGTGAAGAAAAGGCAAAAGCTTACAGCACCTGGTATTCCCAGGCGGTCTCCCATCCAAGTACTAACCAGGCCCGACGCTGCTTTGCTTCCGAGATCAGACGAGATCGGGCGGTCTCAGCGCAGTATGGCCGTAAGCGAGGGCTGCTCCAAAAAGTGGGCTATTTAAAGATCAGCCTCCGTAAAAGCCAGCATATTATATAAATAGTGAAGAAAAGGCAAAAGCTTACAGCACCTGGTATTCCCAGGCGGTCTCCCATCTAAGTACTAACCAGGCCCGACGCTGCTTTGCTTCCGAGATCAGACGAGATCGGGCGCTCTCAGCGCAGTATGGCCGTAAGCGAGTACTGCTCCAAAAAGTGGGCTATTTATAGATCAGCCTCCGTAAAAGCCATCATATTATATAAATAGTGAAGAAAAGGCAAAAGCTTACAGCACCTGGTATTCCCAGGGGGTCTCCCATCCAAGTACTAACCAGGCCCGACGCTGCTTTGCTTCCGAGATCAGACGAGATCGGGCGCACTCAGCGCAGTATGGCCGTAAGCGAGGACTGCTCCAAAAAGTGGGTTATTTATAGATCAGCCTCCGTAAAAGCCATCATATTATATAAATAGTGAAGAAAAGGCAAAAGCTTACAGCACCTGGTATTCCCAGGCGGTCTCCCATCCAGAGTTACACCATTAAAATGGGGTCAGAATTAACTGTGAGAGATGACTAGTGGTTAAAAGAATGAGACATAAAAGAAGATTGGTTTAAATAGATTTGGTTTTTATACAAGGTTCACATAAAAGACTTTAAAACAACACGATAAAACTAGGTAAATGCTGTTAAAAGAATACAGTTCATTTGTCCATACCCTAAAAACAGTCCAAGAATCCCAGTGTGTTGATAAGTCCAATGTGAGTGTCCACCATTGTATATACAATCCACAGAAAGTGTAATCCAAAGTTTGCAGGTGGTGAATGGAAAGGTGAGCTCTAAAATTAGCAAACTCCTTAATCCAACAGTTTGGTGACTGTCCTTTGTTTGTCATGCTGCTCTCTTATACAGTTGTACTTCCTGCTTCCTGTCATGTGTCTAGTCACATGGCAGGCCAACCATCCATTTATTTAAGACACACACACACTTAAAATGATAAGAGCAATAAAATGGTCTAAAAAAACATGTAAAACACTTAACACTCTATAATACATTTAAATGATTGTAATAAATAGAGCGGTAAAACACGTCTTTCTAAAAGCCAGCATATTATATAAATAGTGAAGAAAAGGCAAAAGCTTACAGCACCTGGTATTCCCAGGCGGTCTCCCACCCAGAGTTACAAGATTAAAATGGGGTCAGATTTAACTGTGAGAGATGACTAGTGGTTAAAAGAATGAGACATAAAAGAAGATTGGTTTAAATAGATTTGGTTTATATACAAGGTTCACATAAAAGACTTTAAAACAACACGATAAAACTAGGTAAATGCTGTTAAAAGAATACAGTTCATTTGTCCATACCCTAAAAACAGTCCAAGAATCCCAGTGTGTTGATAAGTCCAATGTGAGTGTCCACCATTGTATATACAATCCACAGAAAGTGTAATCCAAAGTTTGCAGGTGGTGAATGGAAAGGTGAGCTCTAAAATTAGCAAACTCCTTAATCCAACAGTTTGGTGACTGTCCTTTGTTTGTCATGCTGCTCTCTTATACAGTTGTACTTCCTGCTTCCTGTCATGTGTCTAGTCACATGGCAGGCCAACCATCCATTTATTAAAGACACACACACACTTAAAATGTTAAGAGTAATAAAATGGCCTAAAAAACATGTAAAACACTTAACACTCTATAATACATTTAAATGATTGTAATAAATAGAGCGGTAAAACACGTCTTTCTAAAAGCCAGCATATTATATAAATAGTGAAGAAAAGGCAAAAGCTTACAGCACCTGGTATTCCCAGGCGGTCTCCCATCCAAGTACTAACCAGGCCCGACGCTGCTTTGCTTCCGAGATCAGACGAGATCGGGCGGTCTCAGCGCAGTATGGCCGTAAGCGAGGGCTGCTCCAAAAAGTGGGCTATTTAAAGATCAGCCTCCGTAAAAGCCAGCATATTATATAAATAGTGAAGAAAAGGCAAAAGCTTACAGCACCTGGTATTCCCAGGCGGTCTCCCATCTAAGTACTAACCAGGCCCGACGCTGCTTTGCTTCCGAGATCAGACGAGATCGGGCGCTCTCAGCGCAGTATGGCCGTAAGCGAGTACTGCTCCAAAAAGTGGGCTATTTATAGATCAGCCTCCGTAAAAGCCATCATATTATATAAATAGTGAAGAAAAGGCAAAAGCTTACAGCACCTGGTATTCCCAGGGGGTCTCCCATCCAAGTACTAACCAGGCCCGACGCTGCTTTGCTTCCGAGATCAGACGAGATCGGGCGCACTCAGCGCAGTATGGCCGTAAGCGAGGACTGCTCCAAAAAGTGGGTTATTTATAGATCAGCCTCCGTAAAAGCCATCATATTATATAAATAGTGAAGAAAAGGCAAAAGCTTACAGCACCTGGTATTCCCAGGCGGTCTCCCATCCAGAGTTACACCATTAAAATGGGGTCAGAATTAACTGTGAGAGATGACTAGTGGTTAAAAGAATGAGACATAAAAGAAGATTGGTTTAAATAGATTTGGTTTTTATACAAGGTTCACATAAAAGACTTTAAAACAACACGATAAAACTAGGTAAATGCTGTTAAAAGAATACAGTTCATTTGTCCATACCCTAAAAACAGTCCAAGAATCCCAGTGTGTTGATAAGTCCAATGTGAGTGTCCACCATTGTATATACAATCCACAGAAAGTGTAATCCAAAGTTTGCAGGTGGTGAATGGAAAGGTGAGCTCTAAAATTAGCAAACTCCTTAATCCAACAGTTTGGTGACTGTCCTTTGTTTGTCATGCTGCTCTCTTATACAGTTGTACTTCCTGCTTCCTGTCATGTGTCTAGTCACATGGCAGGCCAACCATCCATTTATTTAAGACACACACACACTTAAAATGTTAAGAGCAATAAAATGGCCTAAAAAAACATGTAAAACACTTAACACTCTATAATACATTTAAATGATTGTAATAAATAGAGCGGTAAAACACGTCTTTCTAAAAGCCAGCATATTATATAAATAGTGAAGAAAAGGCAAAAGCTTACAGCACCTGGTATTCCCAGGCGGTCTCCCATCCAAGTACTAACCAGGCCCGACGCTGCTTTGTTTCCGAGATCAGACGAGATTGGGCGGTCTCAGCGCGGTATGGCCGTAAGCGAGGGCTGCTCCAAAAAGTGGCCTATTTAAAGATCAGCCTCCATAAAAGCCAGCATATTATATAAATAGTGAAGAAAAGGCAAAAGCTTACAGCACCTGGTATTCCCAGGCGGTCTCCCATCCAAGTACTAACCAGGCCCGACGCTGCTTTGCTTCCGAGATCAGACGAGATCGGGCGGTCTCAGCGCAGTATGGCCGTAAGCGAGGGCTGCTCCAAAAAGTGAGCTATTTAAAGATCAGCCTCCGTAAAAGCCAGCATATTATATAAATAGTGAAGAAAAGGCAAAAGCTTACAGCACCTGGTATTCCCAGGCGGTCTCCCATCTAAGTACTAACCAGGCCCGACGCTGCTTTGCTTCCGAGATCAGACGAGATCGGGCGCTCTTTTTTTTTTTTTTTTTTTTTTATTAAAGAAATTTCATAATACAAATTTTCCAATGTGTGCTTCACATTAGAAGTCTCACGACATAAAATAAATAAACATGAAAAAATACATCACATTATCATCAACAAAGCAAAAGGAACACATTAAACATAAGATGAATTTTCAACCAATAGAAACATCAACAATACAATATAGTTGTCCACACAAAGACGAAAGAAAAGAAAAAAAAATTAAAAATAAGATAAAATATAATCTACTCATCTCGTATTTTTTGTTTAAAATCATGCCTTTTATACTTAAGATTTAGAAAGCTCTTTCTCTTCCTGGCAATTTGCACATGAAATTCTCTAAAACATTACAAACTGTTGGTGTAAAAACATCATAAAAAGCTTTCAGCATATTTTCACTTTTAAAATACACATATAATTGTTCTACATATACTTCTATTTTCCTTTTAAAAACAGTCCAAACCTCTAACACCATTTTTTCTTTTTTGGCCACAATTCTTCTTTCCCAAATTGCGCTTTTCATTAACATTATACACAGATTTATAAACTTTTTGTGTTGACCCTTCTTTTCCCAACCAAACATCACTACTCTTTTCCATTCCATTACACTTTCATCCCAACCTTCGCTCACATCTTTAATTAAACATTTACATTTCCTTAGAAAATCCTCCAATTCCTTACAATATAAAAACAAATGTAAAATCCCCTCTTCTTTTTCATGACACACTTTACACATTGGATTTTGTTCCATTCCCACCTTGTTTAAAACAGACTCAGTAAAAACCGCTTTATGCCTTATAAAATATTCCAAACATCCTAACTTTGTTTCAACACACCTCCCCCTCATGTTTCTCCATATACATTCTTCTTTTAGATCCTTGAATTTTTCCACCCAGTACTTATTTACAATCGGCTCTTTAAAAACACCATCTCTAAAAACACAATAAAACATTTTTACAGTACATTCTTTAAAATCATACATTTTTCCCCCCAGTTTCACAAAAATATTTCCCTCTGTTTGCTCTCCTTCCATACTCTCTATTCTTTTAATCCACTCTTTGGGTATTGCATTTTTAATAATTTCATATTTATTTGTTATTTCTTGTTTACTATATTCTTCTTTTGCTTCCTCCATCGCATCCACAATATATTGTATCGGTAAAAAACCCTCTTTAAATTCATACAAAACATCTCTCACTCTTGTTATCCCCACATCCATCCATTTTTTAAAAAATATTGCTTTCTCTTGTTTTAAAATGTTGTTATTTAAGAACAGAGGTTGATTTAAAATGTTTTCTCTTCCATGCGGATTGTACTCGATTTTCGTTAAAAAATTCCCCCAGGCACTAAAAATTTCTCTATAAAATTCGGGTAATCCTTCCGTCATCCAAATTTTTGTTTTCATCCATAATATTCCGTCCCCCATGTTAAAATCCCCACATTTGTTTAAAAAGTATTTCATTGTTTTTTTCCACTCAGTTTTGTTATCTTGTTGCAGGTATTTCTTAACAATTTTTACTCTCAACGCATTTTTTCGCTGTTCCACATCCATTAAACCTAAGCCCCCCTTCTCTATCGCCCCTAAAATCGTATTATGTGCAATCCTTGCTGGTTTCCCCTCCCATAAAAAGTCAAGAAAACATTTCTTCAACCTCCGTTCTGTCCATAAAGGTATTTCAGAAACATATAAAACATACCAAAGTTTAGAAACCATTAAAACATTCAATATTAAAACCTTCCCCTTCAAGTTTAAAGTTCTCAATTTCCAAAAATTTAATCTTCTCTCTATATCTGTTACTAGTTGCTCCCACATTTCATCTCTTACTTTCCTCTCATTCTTTCCCATTACAACTCCTAAAATCCTCATTTCTTCCACTTCCTTAAAATTAAAACAATCCATTAAAACCATAGCTTTACCAAATCTCATATATACCGTTTTCTCCTCATTTACTTTACTTCCAGACCCACTACAATATTCTTTTACCAACTTCATAACTTCTTTAACACTCTCTTTTCCCTTTACAATTATTGTTGTGTCATCAGCATATTGAAAAACTTTCCCCTCAGCCTTATTTCCCTCAATTTCTATCCCTATTATTCTTTCATTCTGTTTTATAGCCAGTCCCAAGGGTTCAGAAACAAGTGAGTACAATAATGCTGAGAGTGGACAACCCTGTCTTATTGACCTTGTTATTTTAAAACACTCTGTTAAAAACCCATTACATTTTATCTTTGTTAGTGCACCCTTATATAAAATCTCAATCCATTTAATAAAATTTTCCCCGAACCCAAAACTCCTTAAAACCTCAAATAAATACCCGTGCTCAACCCTATCAAAAGCTTTTTCAAAATCCAAACTAATTATATATCCTTCTTCATTTTTTTCTTTCATGTACCATATCGTGTCCCTTATACTCATTGTTATGTCGGCTATATCTCTTCCTTTGACTCCATATGCTTGGTTTGTTTTAATTATACTTGGCATTACTTCCTTTAATCTGTTTGCTAAAACCTTCGCTAAAATCTTAAGATCTGTATTCAACATCGTGATTGGTCTGTAGTTTTTTAGATCTACTTTTTCTCCTTTCCTTTTATATATCAATTTCATTAACCCCATCCTTGTTCTTTCATTAATCTCTTCCTTTTCAAAAATTTCTTTAACCCTTATGTGTTGTTAGGGACGTTTTCGTCCACTGAGGGGTGCTGTTGAGTCTTAATTTGGCCACAACTTTTTCTCTGTTAAAGCAAATGGAATGATTTTTGGTGACTAATCTTATTTTGATACATATTTTGGGAAAATGCTTTGAAATTTTTCAAAAACTCAACAGTACACTTTGGGCAAATTTACTACCCTTTCGTTATGTTTCGTGGCTGAAAACAGCCACTACTTTAAACTGCTGTAAAAATGTATCAGATAAATATTTTTTCAATTTTTTTGGCATAAATCTATTAATCAACCTCAGTCCTGCTCAAAAATACTAAATGTTTAAAAAAAATTCAGGATTTTATCTCTTTAATTGCCAAATTCCTAAATGATGTCACTGATTTGGGGAAAAACCCCCCACAAAATTACTAATTTTAAATATAAAAGGTAATTGTGGCCTGGATTTTTTTTTACCTTTTTAACAGTCTTGGACATGTGAACGATTAGTAAGAAGATTGGCTTTCATGCATTGTGAGTTTTGGCGCAGCATCCGATTTTCTTTTTTTCTCCCTGCAACAAAAAGCTTAGTTTTACATAGAGTTCTATGGAGTATAACAACATATTATAGTGTGCGTGTATGTATGTGTGTGTGAGCGTGTGTGAGTGTGTGAAAGTGAGTGAAAGTGTGTGAAAGTGTGAGAGAGACCTTTGTGCACCTTGATACCCCTGAGAAAATCTAAATAAGCACCTCAGCTCTCAGAATGACATGGAGTAAACAAAAATAAAGAAAGTATATTTATGTATTTGTTTACCATATAGTTCTGAGAGCTGAGGTGCTTTTTTTTATTTTCTGAGGTGTATCAAGGTGCACAGAGGTCTCTCTCACACTCACAGACACTCACACACACTCTCATACACTCGCACACACTTTCACACACTCACACACACTCACACACACATACATACACGCACACTATAATATGTCGTTATACTCCATAGAACTCTATGTAAAACTACGCTTTTTTTTGCAAAGGCCTATCTAAAGGGTTAATGGGGCCAACTGATAATCAACAGTACAATTTACAAATTTGACCCCTTCCCAACAGGGAAAACCACAAACAATCAAGAATTCAGCATTATATGGTGTCATGGCTTTGCAATCAAAAAATGTGGTTATAATGGAAGTCAATGGGGCAAAAACAGCCACAAACAATAAATGAGGGAGAAAAAATGAAAATCTGATGCTGCGCCAAAACTAACAATGCATGAAAGCCAATGTTCTCACTAATCTTTCACATGTCCAAGACTGTTAAAAAGGTAAAAAAAAATCCAGGCCACAATTACCTTTTATATTGAAAATGAGTAATTTTGTGTTTTTTTTTTTCCCAAAATCAGTGACATCATTTAGGAATTTGGCAATTAAAGAGTTAAAATCCTGAATTTTTTTTTAACATTTAGTATTTTTGAGCAGGACTGAGATTGATTAATAGATTTATGCAAAAAAATTTGAAAAAAATATTTATCTGATACATTTTTACAGCAGTTTAAAGTAGTGGCTGTTTTCAGCCACGAAACATAACGAAAGGTTGTAAATTGAAACAATGCACAAGGGTTAAAAACCTCATTTAAAATCTTTGTTAAAACTTCTTTAAAACAAACATAAAATTCAGTTCCCAAACCATCTATTCCTGGACTTTTCTTTTTATTCAGTTGATTTATTGCTCTTTCAATCTCGTCTTCCCTGATTTCTTGGTCACATTCTTTTTTATGTTCCTCACTTACTTTTGCTTTTATCTGATTCAACAGTTCCTTTTTTTCCTCCTCTTCCACCCCCCTTGCACTAAACAGATCCTCATAAAAATTCTTTATTTCTTTTAAAATCTTTTCATTCCCTTCTACAATTTCCCCATTTTCCCCTCTTATTTCTTTTATCGTTTCAGCTTTCCCTCTCTTTTTTTCCAGATCAAAAAAGAACTTTGTACATTTTTCTCCCTCCACCACATATTTTGCTTTGCTTCTTAACCTCGCCCCCTCATATTCCTTTTCTTCTATTTCTTTCAGTTTCCCCTCCATTTCCTTTATCTTTTGTATGTCTTGAAATTCTTTATTCAGTTCCATTTCCAAACTTTCCTTTATTCCTCTTTCTTTGGATCTTTTGCATTTCTGAATAACACTACAATACCTGATTGAGAATTTTTTGATTAAAAACTTTACACTCTCCCACCATATTCTCTTATCCTCTTCATACATTCCATTTTCCTTTTCTTTTTCTATAATTTCTTTCACTTTTAAAACATAATCTTCATTCTTTAAAATCTGTGTATTTAAAATCCATACTCCCGGACCTCTTTGCATTTGACTCCAGTCCAACTTAAAAGATAAAATCTTATGATCGCTAAAACTTGTTTCTTTGTACTTAATATTTTCTATAAAATTCTCCACATTTCTTGTACATAAAACATAGTCAATTCTAGTTTGGCATACAAACTGCCCTACTATTTGTCTTCTCGAAAATTCTTTTTTCTTTTCATTTCTTTCTCTCCACACATCTATCATATTATTTTCATCCATTAATGCTTTTAATTCTTTTCTTCCTGTATCTGTTTTAAAAACCATTCCTTCAGCCATATCCTGTTTACTAAAGACTGTGTTAAAATCCCCCATCATAATTATTTCTTTATACTTCTTTACAATGTTTCTTAAAACATTAAAAAACTCTTTCTTTTCCTTATCTTCCACTGGTGCATGTACATTTACTAAAATCAAATCTCTTCCTTCATATTTTGTCTCAACTACCAAACATTTCCCCATCTTGTCCTTATACACACTTTTACTCACTTTAAAAACATCGTCCTTCATTAAAAAAGCCACACCTCTCCCAGCCCGCCCATCTCCATTATTATATAAAATACCTCCATCCCATCTCTTTTTATAATCATTCATCACATTTTCTCTCCAGTTTGTTTCTTGTAATGCAACAATGTCTTCCCTTTTACATTTTTCTTTTACTTTTTCAAACTTCCTCATGTCCATCAGACCCCTTGCATTAAAAGCAACACAACTTAAAACCATTAAAAGTAAATAAAAAAAATACATAAAAATCATTATTCATCATTTTCTCCCTCCAGGACCCTTAGCACATCAAATCTGTTAGTCTCTGTCATAATCTTTTTTCTTGCACTTTCCAAATTTGGTTTTACCTTCAGTGCTCTCCTTCTTATTTGTCCTTTCCCTCCTCTGTCTTTGTCCATTTTGTCCATCTTTATTCCCTCTTCATTGTCCGTTTCTTTAACTTGATCCAACCTTCCTTGTCCATCTCTCTCCACATCACCCAGAAAAGTATTAAAACTGTCCGACATCTCCATCTCTGTCCATTGAGTGTCCTGCTCCACTGTTTGTTCGTTATTATTAATGTTGTCTTCTCTTCTTTCTCCTTCCTCTCTGCAGCTCGGTCCTCCTTCCGTTTCTTTTTGTTGTAGTCCTTCCTCCTCGTTGTTTCCTTCATGCACCTGTCTGCCCACCTGTTCTTCCCTTCCTCCTTCCTCTCCCTCCATCCAACATTCACATTTATTTAAAACTTCCTGACACCCCGGGCACCTGACAGCATTGCAATCTTGTGCAAAATGTCCCCTCTCCTCACATTTGTAGCACACAAAATTTGGGCATTCTATTAGCAGGTGATCCGGGCTCATGCACAGCCTACAGGTCTTCACCTGATGGCTGTGCATCACCCGGAAGTACTGCGGCCCTTCGGCTGTTTCTAGCCGTGTGCTATATGGCAACGATGCCACTTGCTTGGGGAACCTCACCTTAAGGAACCTTGTTCCATCTTCAATGTCGGTGCCCGGGTAGCGTCTTCTTTTAATTTTGGTAATGGGATCAACTCCCCATCCCTCCAATTTTCCTAAAATTTCTTTGTCATCCAGGTAGACAGGCAGGTGCATGAAGGAAACAACATAATCCCTGTTTTGTAGATTTTTTACTTCACAGTCCACTCTTTTTATTCTTAGTCCATCAATTAGTTTTTCACACGTTTCTTCTTTTTCCATTGTCAGTTCGTATTCTTTCCCTTGTCTTGGTCTTAGTGCTAAAATTTTGCCATGTCCACATTGTTCCGTTACAGCTTTAATAATGTCCTCCGCTCTCACCCCAATCACATTCTCCACATTCACAATCACTGTAGCTTCCTTTAAATATTGTCGCTCAACAAACTTTTCTCTTACTTCCTGTTTTTTTCCATTTGTAGCTCGTGGTCGTTTATCCAGTCCAATGTCGTTTGCCGTGCGTGTTCCTCCTGCCAGTCCAGTCTCGTTTGCCGTGCATGTTCCTCCAGCCAGTCCAGTGTCCATTGCCGTGCGTGTTCCTCCTGCCAGTCCAGTGTCGTTTGCCATCCGTCTCTCTCCAGCCAGTTCTGTTTCGTAATCCATTAATCCGTCCGTTTTTTTTAAAGAAAAATAAATTAAGAAAAAAAAAGGTTTAACCACCCTCCAGCCAGCAAAAATGCTGCTGTTAGGTGGTTTTATAACTGAAAAAAACACAAAAAAACTAACTTAAAGTAAAACCACTCACAAAACAAACAAAAAAAATCTAACACAAAATGGAGGAGAGCCTTCCTCTCCCAACTGCTGCCAACCACTTCCTGTTGCACTCTAGCGCTCTCAGGTGGCGGTATGGCCGTAAGCGAGTACTGCTCCAAAAAGTGGGCTATTTATAGATCAGCCTCCGTAAAAGCCATCATATTATATAAATAGTGAAGAAAAGGCAAAAGCTTACAGCACCTGGTATTCCCAGGCGGTCTCCCATCCAGAGTTACAAGATTAAAATGGGGTCAGATTTAACTGTGAGAGATGACTAGTGGTTAAAAGAATGAGACATAAAAGAAGATTGGTTTAAATAGATTTGGTTTATATACAAGGTTCACATAAAAGACTTTAAAACAACACGATAAAACTAGGTAAATGCTGTTAAAAGAATACAGTTCATTTGTCCATACCCTAAAAACAGTCCAAGAATCCCAGTGTGTTGATAAGTCCAATGTGAGTGTCCACCATTGTATATACAATCCACAGAAAGTGTAATCCAAAGTTTGCAGGTGGTGAATGGAAAGGTGAGCTCTAAAATTAGCAAACTCCTTAATCCAACAGTTTGGTGACTGTCCTTTGTTTGTCATGCTGCTCTCTTATACAGTTGTACTTCCTGCTTCCTGTCATGTGTCTAGTCACATGGCAGGCCAACCATCCATTTATTTAAGACACACACACACTTAAAATGTTAAGAGCAATAAAATGGCCTAAAAAAACATGTAAAACACTTAACACTCTATAATACATTTAAATGATTGTAATAAATAGAGCGGTAAAACACGTCTTTCTAAAAGCCAGCATATTATATAAATAGTGAAGAAAAGGCAAAAGCTTACAGCACCTGGTATTCCCAGGCGGTCTCCCATCTAAGTACTAACCAGGCCCGACGCTGCTTTGCTTCCGAGATCAGACGAGATCGGGCGCTCTCAGCGCAGTATGGCCGTAAGCGAGTACTGCTCCAAAAAGTGGGCTATTTATAGATCAGCCTCCGTAAAAGCCATCATATTATATAAATAGTGAAGAAAAGGCAAAAGCTTACAGCACCTGGTATTCCCAGGGGGTCTCCCATCCAAGTACTAACCAGGCCCGACGCTGCTTTGCTTCCGAGATCAGACGAGATCGGGCGCACTCAGCGCAGTATGGCCGTAAGCGAGGACTGCTCCAAAAAGTGGGTTATTTATAGATCAGCCTCCGTAAAAGCCATCATATTATATAAATAGTGAAGAAAAGGCAAAAGTTTACAGCACCTGGTATTCCCAGGCGGTCTCCCGTCCAGAGTTACACCATTAAAATGGGGTCAGAATTAACTGTGAGAGATGACTAGTGGTTAAAAGAATGAGACATAAAAGAAGATTGGTTTAAATAGATTTGGTTTTTATACAAGGTTCACATAAAAGACTTTAAAACAACACGATAAAACTAGGTAAATGCTGTTAAAAGAATACAGTTCATTTGTCCATACCCTAAAAACAGTCCAAGAATCCCAGTGTGTTGATAAGTCCAATGTGAGTGTCCACCATTGTATATACAATCCACAGAAAGTGTAATCCAAAGTTTGCAGGTGGTGAATGGAAAGGTGAGCTCTAAAATTAGCAAACTCCTTAATCCAACAGTTTGGTGACTGTCCTTTGTTTGTCATGCTGCTCTCTTATACAGTTGTACTTCCTGCTTCCTGTCATGTGTCTAGTCACATGGCAGGCCAACCATCCATTTATTTAAGACACACACACACTTAAAATGTTAAGAGCAATAAAATGGCCTAAAAAAAACATGTAAAACACTTAACACTCTATAATACATTTAAATGATTGTAATAAATAGAGCGGTAAAACACGTCTTTCTAAAAGCCAGCATATTATATAAATAGTGAAGAAAAGGCAAAAGCTTACAGCACCTGGTATTCCCAGGCGGTCTCCCATCCAGAGTTACAAGATTAAAATGGGGTCAGATTTAACTGTGAGAGATGACTAGTGGTTAAAAGAATGAGACATAAAAGAAGATTGGTTTAAATAGATTTGGTTTATATACAAGGTTCACATAAAAGACTTTAAAACAACACGATAAAACTAGGTAAATGCTGTTAAAAGAATACAGTTCATTTGTCCATACCCTAAAAACAGTCCAAGAATCCCAGTGTGTTGATAAGTCCAATGTGAGTGTCCACCATTGTATATACAATCCACAGAAAGTGTAATCCAAAGTTTGCAGGTGGTGAATGGAAAGGTGAGCTCTAAAATTAGCAACTCCTTAATCCAACAGTTTGGTGACTTTTTTTGTCATGCTGCTCTCTTATACAGTTGTACTTCCTGCTTCCTGTCATGTGTCTAGTCACATGGCAGGCCAACCATCCATTTATTAAAGACACACACACACTTAAAATGTTAAGAGTAATAAAATGGCCTAAAAAACATGTAAAACACTTAACACTCTATAATACATTTAAATGATTGTAATAAATAGAGCGGTAAAACACGTCTTTCTAAAAGCCAGCATATTATATAAATAGTGAAGAAAAGGCAAAAGCTTACAGCACCTGGTATTCCCAGGCGGTCTCCCATCCAAGTACTAACCAGGCCCGACGCTGCTTTGCTTCCGAGATCAGACGAGATCGGGCGGTCTCAGCGCGGTATGGCCGTAAGCGAGGGCTGCTCCAAAAAGTGGCCTATTTAAAGATCAGCCTCCGTAAAAGCCAGCATATTATATAAATAGTGAAGAAAAGGCAAAAGCTTACAGCACCTGGTATTCCCAGGCGGTCTCCCATCTAAGTACTAACCAGGCCCGACGCTGCTTTGCTTCCGAGATCAGACGAGATCGGGCGCTCTCAGCGCAGTATGGCCGTAAGCGAGTACTGCTCCAAAAAGTGGGCTATTTATAGATCAGCCTCCGTAAAAGCCATCATATTATATAAATAGTGAAGAAAAGGCAAAAGCTTACAGCACCTGGTATTCCCAGGCGGTCTCCCATCCAGAGTTACAAGATTAAAATGGGGTCAGATTTAACTGTGAGAGATGACTAGTGGTTAAAAGAATGAGACATAAAAGAAGATTGGTTTAAATAGATTTGGTTTTTATACAAGGTTCACATAAAAGACTTTAAAACAACACGATAAAACTAGGTAAATGCTGTTAAAAGAATACAGTTCATTTGTCCATACCCTAAAAACAGTCCAAGAATCCCAGTGTGTTGATAAGTCCAATGTGAGTGTCCACCATTGTATATACAATCCACAGAAAGTGTAATCCAAAGTTTGCAGGTGGTGAATGGAAAGGTGAGCTCTAAAATTAGCAAACTCCTTAATCCAACAGTTTGGTGACTGTCCTTTGTTTGTCATGCTGCTCTCTTATACAGTTGTACTTCCTGCTTCCTGTCATGTGTCTAGTCACATGGCAGGCCAACCATCCATTTATTTAAGACACACACACACTTAAAATGTTAAGAGCAATAAAATGGGCTAAAAAAACATGTAAATCACTTAACACTCTATAATACATTTAAATGATTGTAATAAATAGAGCGGTAAAACACGTCTTTCTAAAAGCCAGCATATTATATAAATAGTGAAGAAAAGGCAAAAGCTTACAGCACCTGGTATTCCCAGGCGGTCTCCCATCCAAGTACTAACCAGGCCCGACGCTGCTTAGCTTCCGAGATCAGACGAGATCGGGCGGTCTCAGCGCAGTATGGCCGTAAGCGAGGGCTGCTCCAAAAAGTGGGCTATTTAAAGATCAGCCTCCGTAAAAGCCAGCATATTATATAAATAGTGAAGAAAAGGCAAAAGCTTACAGCACCTGGTATTCCCAGGCGGTCTCCCATCTAAGTACTAACCAGGCCCGACGCTGCTTTGCTTCCGAGATCAGACGAGATCGGGCGCTCTCAGCGCAGTATGGCCGTAAGCGAGTACTGCTCCAAAAAGTGGGCTATTTATAGATCAGCCTCCATAAAAGCCATCATATTATATAAATAGTGAAGAAAAGGCAAAAGCTTACAGCACCTGGTATTCCCAGGCGGTCTCCCATCCAGAGTTACAAGATTAAAATGGGGTCAGATTTAACTGTGAGAGATGACTAGTGGTTAAAAGAATGAGACATAAAAGAAGATTGGTTTAAATAGATTTGGTTTATATACAAGGTTCACATAAAAGACTTTAAAACAACACGATAAAACTAGGTAAATGCTGTTAAAAGAATACAGTTCATTTGTCCATACCCTAAAAACAGTCCAAGAATCCCAGTGTGTTGATAAGTCCAATGTGAGTGTCCACCATTGTATATACAATCCACAGAAAGTGTAATCCAAAGTTTGCAGGTGGTGAATGGAAAGGTGAGCTCTAAAATTAGCAAACTCCTTAATCCAACAGTTTGGTGACTGTCCTTTGTTTGTCATGCTGCTCTCTTATACAGTTGTACTTCCTGCTTCCTGTCATGTGTCTAGTCACATGGCAGGCCAACCATCCATTTATTTAAGACACACACTTAAAATGTTAAGAGCAATAAAATGGCCTAAAAAAACATGTAAAACACTTAACACTCTATAATACATTTAAATGATTGTAATAAATAGAGCGGTAAAACACGTCTTTCTAAAAGCCAGCATATTATATAAATAGTGAAGAAAAGGCAAAAGCTTACAGCACCTGGTATTCCCAGGCGGTCTCCCATCCAAGTACTAACCAGGCCCGACGCTGCTTTGCTTCCGAGATCAGACGAGATCGGGCGCACTCAGCGCAGTATGGCCGTAAGCGAGGACTGCTCCAAAAAGTGGGTTATTTATAGATCAGCCTCCGTAAAAGCCATCATATTATATAAATAGTGAAGAAAAGGCAAAAGCTTACAGCACCTGGTATTCCCAGGCGGTCTCCCATCCAGAGTTACAACATTAAAATGGGGTCAGATTTAACTGTGAGAGATGACTAGTGGTTAAAAGAATGAGACATAAAAGATTGGTTTAAATAGATTTGGTTTATATACAAGGTTCACATAAAAGACTTTAAAACAACACGATAAAACTAGGTAAATGCTGTTAAAAGAATACAGTTCATTTGTCCATACCCTAAAAACAGTCCAAGAATCCCAGTGTGTTGATAAGTCCAATGTGAGTGTCCACCATTGTATATACAATCCACAGAAAGTGTAATCCAAAGTTTGCAGGTGGTGAATGGAAAGGTGAGCTCTAAAATTAGCAACTCCTTAATCCAACAGTTTGGTGACTTTTTTTGTCATGCTGCTCTCTTATACAGTTGTACTTCCTGCTTCCTGTCATGTGTCTAGTCACATGGCAGGCGAACCATCCATTTATTAAAGACACACACACACTTAAAATGTTAAGAGTAATAAAATGGCCTAAAAAACATGTAAAACACTTAACACTCTATAATACATTTAAATGATTGTAATAAATAGAGCGGTAAAACACGTCTTTCTAAAAGCCAGCATATTATATAAATAGTGAAGAAAAGGCAAAAGCTTACAGCACCTGGTATTCCCAGGCGGTCTCCCATCCAAGTACTAACCAGGCCCGACGCTGCTTTGCTTCCGAGATCAGACGAGATCGGGCGGTCTCAGCGCAGTATGGCCGTAAGCGAGGGCTGCTCCAAAAAGTGGGCTATTTAAAGATCAGCCTCTGTAAAAGCCAGCATATTATATAAATAGTGAAGAAAAGGCAAAAGCTTACAGCACCTGGTATTCCCAGGCGGTCTCCCATCCAGAGTTACAAGATTAAAATGGGGTCAGATTTAACTGTGAGAGATGAGTAGTGGTTAAAAGAATGAGACATAAAAGAAGATTGGTTTAAATAGATTTGGTTTATATACAAGGTTCACATAAAAGACTTTAAAACAACACGATAAAACTAGGTAAATGCTGTTAAAAGAATACAGTTCAATTGTCCATACCCTAAAAACAGTCCAAGAATCCTAGTGTGTTGATAAGTCCAATGTGAGTGTCCACCATTGTATATACAATCCACAGAAAGTGTAATCCAAAGTTTGCAGGTGGTGAATGGAAAGGTGAGCTCTAAAATTAGCAAACTCCTTAATCCAACAGTTTGGTGACTGTCCTTTGTTTGTCATGCTGCTCTCTTATACAGTTGTACTTCCTGCTTCCTGTCATGTGTCTAGTCACATGGCAGGCCAACCATCCATTTATTTAAGACACACACACACTTAAAATGTTAAGAGCAATAAAATGGCCTAAAAAAACATGTAAAACACTTAACAATCTATAATACATTTAAATGATTGTAATAAATAGAGCGGTAAAACACGTCTTTCTAAAAGCCAGCATATTATATAAATAGTGAAGAAAAGGCAAAAGCTTACAGCACCTGGTATTCCCAGGCGGTCTCCCATCCAAGTACTAACCAGGCCCGACGCTGCTTTGCTTCCGAGATCAGACGAGATTGGGCGGTCTCAGCGCGGTATGGCCGTAAGCGAGGGCTGCTCCAAAAAGTGGCCTATTTAAAGATCAGCCTCCGTAAAAGCCAGCATATTATATAAATAGTGAAGAAAAGGCAAAAGCTTACAGCACCTGGTATTCCCAGGCTGTCTCCCATCCAAGTACTAACCAGGCCCGACGCTGCTTTGCTTCCGAGATCAGACGAGATAGGGCGGTCTCAGCGCAGTATGGCCGTAAGTGAGGGCTGCTCCAAAAAGTGGGCTATTTAAAGATCAGCCTCCGTAAAAGCCAGCATATTATATAAATAGTGAAGAAAAGGCAAAAGCTTACAGCACCTGGTATTCCCAGGCGGTCTCCCATCTAAGTACTAACCAGGCCCGACGCTGCTTTGCTTCCGAGATCAGACGAGATCGGGCGCACTCAGCGCAGTATGGCCGTAAGCGAAGACTGCTCCAAAAAGTGGGTTATTTATAGATCAGCCTCCGTAAAAGCCATCATATTATATAAATAGTGAAGAAAAGGCAAAAGCTTACAGCACCTGGTATTCCCAGGCGGTCTCCCATCCAGAGTTACAACATTAAAATGGGGTCAGAATTAACTGTGAGAGATGACTAGTGGTTAAAAGAATGAGACATAAAAGAAGATTGGTTTAAATAGATTTGGTTTATATACAAGGTTCACATAAAAAGACTTTAAAACAACACGATAAAACTAGGTAAATGCTGTTAAAAGAATACAGTTCATTTGTCCATACCCTAAAAACAGTCCAAGAATCCCAGTGTGTTGATAAGTCCAATGTGAGTGTCCACCATTGTATATACAATCCACAGAAAGTGTAATCCAAAGTTTGCAGGTGGTGAATGGAAAGGTGAGCTCTAAAATTAGCAAACTCCTTAATCCAACAGTTTGGTGACTGTCCTTTGTATGTCATGCTGCTCTCTTATACAGTTGTACTTCCTGCTTCCTGTCATGTGTCTAGTCACATGGCAGGCCAACCATCCATTTATTTAAGACACACACACACTTAAAATGTTAAGAGCAATAAAATGGCCTAAAAAAACATGTAAAACACTTAACACTCTATAATACATTTAAATGATTGTAATAAATAGAGCGGTAAAACACGTCTTTCTAAAAGCCAGCATATTATATAAATAGTGAAGAAAAGGCAAAAGCTTACAGCACCTGGTATTCCCAGGCGGTCTCCCATCCAGAGTTACAAGATTAAAATGGGGTCAGATTTAACTGTGAGAGATGACTAGTGGTTAAAAGAATGAGACATAAAAGAAGATTGGTTTAAATAGATTTGGTTTATATACAAGGTTCACATAAAAGACTTTAAAACAACACGATAAAACTAGGTAAATGCTGTTAAAAGAATACAGTTCATTTGTCCATACCCTAAAAACAGTCCAAGAATCCCAGTGTGTTGATAAGTCCAATGTGAGTGTCCACCATTGTATATACAATCCACAGAAAGTGTAATCCAAAGTTTGCAGGTGGTGAATGGAAAGGTGAGCTCTAAAATTAGCAACTCCTTAATCCAACAGTTTGGTGACTTTTTTTGTCATGCTGCTCTCTTATACAGTTGTACTTCCTGCTTCCTGTCATGTGTCTAGTCACATGGCAGGCCAACCATCCATTTATTAAAGACACACACACACACACACACTTAAAATGTTAAGAGTAATAAAATGGCCTAAAAAACATGTAAAACACTTAACACTCTATAATACATTTAAATGATTGTAATAAATAGAGCGGTAAAACACGTCTTTCTAAAAGCCAGCATATTATATAAATAGTGAAGAAAAGGCAAAAGCTTACAGCACCTGGTATTCCCAGGCGGTCTCCCATCCAAGTACTAACAAGGCCCGACGCTGCTTTGCTTCCGAGATCAGACGAGATCGGGCGCACTCAGCGCAGTATGGCCGTAAGCGAGGACTGCTCCAAAAAGTGGGTTATTTATAGATCAGCCTCCGTAAAAGCCATCATATTATATAAATAGTGAAGAAAAGGCAAAAGCTTACAGCACCTGGTATTCCCAGGCGGTCTCCCATCCAGAGTTACAACATTAAAATGGGGTCAGAATTAACTGTGAGAGATGACTAGTGGTTAAAAGAATGAGACATAAAAGAAGATTGGTTTAAATAGATTTGGTTTTTATACAAGGTTCACATAAAAGACTTTAAAACAACACGATAAAACTAGGTAAATGCTGTTAAAAGAATACAGTTCATTTGTCCATACCCTAAAAACAGTCCAAGAATCCCAGTGTGTTGATAAGTCCAATGTGAGTGTCCACCATTGTATATACAATCCATAGAAAGTGTAATCCAAAGTTTGCAGGTGGTGAATGGAAAGGTGAGCTCTAAAATTAGCAAACTCCTTAATCCAACAGTTTGGTGACTGTCCTTTGTTTGTCATGCTGCTCTCTTATACAGTTGTACTTCCTGCTTCCTGTCATGTGTCTAGTCACATGGCAGGCCAACCATCCATTTATTTAAGACACACACTTAAAATGTTAAGAGCAATAAAATGGCCTAAAAAAACATGTAAAACACTTAACACTCTATAATACATTTAAATGATTGTAATAAATAGAGCGGTAAAACACGTCTTTCTAAAAGCCAGCATATTATATAAATAGTGAAGAAAAGGCAAAAGCTTACAGCACCTGGTATTCCCAGGCGGTCTCCCTTCCAGAGTTACAAGATTAAAATGGGGTCAGATTTAACTGTGAGAGATGACTAGTGGTTAAAAGAATGAGACATAAAAGAAGATTGGTTTAAATAGATTTGGTTTATATACAAGGTTCACATAAAAGACTTTAAAACAACACGATAAAACTAGGTAAATGCTGTTAAAAGAATACAGTTCATTTGTCCATACCCTAAAAACAGTCCAAGAATCCCAGTGTGTTGATAAGTCCAATGTGAGTGTCCACCATTGTATATACAATCCACAGAAAGTGTAATCCAAAATTTGCAGGTGGTGAATGGAAAGGTGAGCTCTAAAATTAGCAACTCCTTAATCCAACAGTTTGGTGACTTTTTTTGTCATGCTGCTCTCTTATACAGTTGTACTTCCTGCTTCCTGTCATGTGTCTAGTCACATGGCAGGCCAACCATCCATTTATTAAAGACACACACACACTTAAAATGTTAAGAGTAATACAATGGCCTAAAAAACATGTAAAACACTTAACACTCTATAATACATTTAAATGATTGTAATAAATAGAGCGGTAAAACACGTCTTTCTAAAAGCCAGCATATTATATAAATAGTGAAGAAAAGGCAAAAGCTTACAGCACCTGGTATTCCCAGGCGGTCTCCCATCCAAGTACTAACCAGGCCCGACGCTGCTTTGCTTCCGAGATCAGACGAGATCGGGCGGTCTCAGCGCAGTATGGCCGTAAGCGAGGGCTGCTCCAAAAAGTGGGCTATTTAAAGATCAGCCTCCGTAAAAGCCAGCATATTATATAAATAGTGAAGAAAAGGCAAAAGCTTACAGCACCTGGTATTCCCAGGCGGTCTCCCATCTAAGTACTAACCAGGCCCGATGCTGCTTTGCTTCCGAGATCAGACGAGATCGGGTGCTCTCAGCGCAGTATGGCCGTAAGCGAGTACTGCTCCAAAAAGTGGGCTATTTATAGATCAGCCTCCGTAAAAGCCATCATATTATATAAATAGTGAAGAAAAGGCAAAAGCTTACAGCACCTGGTATTCCCAGGGGGTCTCCCATCCAAGTACTAACCAGGCCCGACGCTGCTTTGCTTCCGAGATCAGACGAGATCGGGCGCACTCAGCGCAGTATGGCCGTAAGCGAGGACTGCTCCAAAAAGTGGGTTATTTATAGATCAGCCTCCGTAAAAGCCATCATATTATATAAATAGTGAAGAAAAGGCAAAAGTTTACAGCACCTGGTATTCCCAGGCGGTCTCCCATCCAGAGTTACAACATTAAAATGGGGTCAGAATTAACTGTGAGAGATGACTAGTGGTTAAAAGAATGAGACATAAAAGAAGATTGGTTTAAATAGATTTGGTTTTTATACAAGGTTCACATAAAAGACTTTAAAACAACACGATAAAACTAGGTAAATGCTGTTAAAAGAATACAGTTCATTTGTCCATACCCTAAAAACAGTCCAAGAATCCCAGTGTGTTGATAAGTCCAATGTGAGTGTCCACCATTGTATATACAATCCACAGAAAGTGTAATCCAAAGTTTGCAGGTGGTGAATGGAAAGGTGAGCTCTAAAATTAGCAAACTCCTTAATCCAACAGTTTGGTGACTGTCCTTTGTTTGTCATGCTGCTCTCTTATACAGTTGTACTTCCTGCTTCCTGTCATGTGTCTAGTCACATGGCAGGCCAACCATCCATTTATTTAAGACACACACTTAAAATGTTAAGAGCAATAAAATGGCCTAAAAAAACATGTAAAACACTTAACACTCTATAATACATTTAAATGATTGTAATAAATAGAGCGGTAAAACACGTCTTTCTAAAAGCCAGCATATTATATAAATAGTGAAGAAAAGGCAAAAGCTTACAGCACCTGGTATTCCCAGGCGGTCTCCCTTCCAGAGTTACAAGATTAAAATGGGGTCAGATTTAACTGTGAGAGATGACTAGTGGTTAAAAGAATGAGACATAAAAGAAGATTGGTTTAAATAGATTTGGTTTATATACAAGGTTCACATAAAAGACTTTAAAACAACACGATAAAACTAGGTAAATGCTGTTAAAAGAATACAGTTCATTTGTCCATACCCTAAAAACAGTCCAAGAATCCCAGTGTGTTGATAAGTCCAATGTGAGTGTCCACCATTGTATATACAATCCACAGAAAGTGTAATCCAAAATTTGCAGGTGGTGAATGGAAAGGTGAGCTCTAAAATTAGCAACTCCTTAATCCAACAGTTTGGTGACTTTTTTTGTCATGCTGCTCTCTTATACAGTTGTACTTCCTGCTTCCTGTCATGTGTCTAGTCACATGGCAGGCCAACCATCCATTTATTAAAGACACACACACACTTAAAATGTTAAGAGTAATACAATGGCCTAAAAAACATGTAAAACACTTAACACTCTATAATACATTTAAATGATTGTAATAAATAGAGCGGTAAAACACGTCTTTCTAAAAGCCAGCATATTATATAAATAGTGAAGAAAAGGCAAAAGCTTACAGCACCTGGTATTCCCAGGCGGTCTCCCATCCAAGTACTAACCAGGCCCGACGCTGCTTTGCTTCCGAGATCAGACGAGATCGGGCGGTCTCAGCGCAGTATGGCCGTAAGCGAGGGCTGCTCCAAAAAGTGGGCTATTTAAAGATCAGCCTCCGTAAAAGCCAGCATATTATATAAATAGTGAAGAAAAGGCAAAAGCTTACAGCACCTGGTATTCCCAGGCGGTCTCCCATCTAAGTACTAACCAGGCCCGATGCTGCTTTGCTTCCGAGATCAGACGAGATCGGGTGCTCTCAGCGCAGTATGGCCGTAAGCGAGTACTGCTCCAAAAAGTGGGCTATTTATAGATCAGCCTCCGTAAAAGCCATCATATTATATAAATAGTGAAGAAAAGGCAAAAGCTTACAGCACCTGGTATTCCCAGGGGGTCTCCCATCCAAGTACTAACCAGGCCCGACGCTGCTTTGCTTCCGAGATCAGACGAGATCGGGCGCACTCAGCGCAGTATGGCCGTAAGCGAGGACTGCTCCAAAAAGTGGGTTATTTATAGATCAGCCTCCGTAAAAGCCATCATATTATATAAATAGTGAAGAAAAGGCAAAAGTTTACAGCACCTGGTATTCCCAGGCGGTCTCCCATCCAGAGTTACAACATTAAAATGGGGTCAGAATTAACTGTGAGAGATGACTAGTGGTTAAAAGAATGAGACATAAAAGAAGATTGGTTTAAATAGATTTGGTTTTTATACAAGGTTCACATAAAAGACTTTAAAACAACACGATAAAACTAGGTAAATGCTGTTAAAAGAATACAGTTCATTTGTCCATACCCTAAAAACAGTAAAAGAATCCCAGTGTGTTGATAAGTCCAATGTGAGTGTCCACCATTGTATATACAATCCACAGAAAGTGTAATCCAAAGTTTGCAGGTGGTGAATGGAAAGGTGAGCTCTAAAATTAGCAAACTCCTTAATCCAACAGTTTGGTGACTGTCCTTTGTTTGTCATGCTGCTCTCTTATACAGTTGTACTTCCTACTTCCTGTCATGTGTCTAGTCACATGGCAGGCCAACCATCCATTTATTTAAGACACACACACACTTAAAATGTTAAGAGCAATAAAATGGCCTAAAAAAACATGTAAAACACTTAACACTCTATAATACATTTAAATGATTGTAATAAATAGAGCGGTAAAACACGTCTTTCTAAAAGCCAGCATATTATATAAATAGTGAAGAAAAGGCAAAAGCTTACAGCACCTGGTATTCCCAGGCGGTCTCCCATCCAAGTACTAACCAGGCCCGACGCTGCTTTGCTTCCGAGATCAGACGAGATTGGGCGGTCTCAGCGCGGTATGGCCGTAAGCGAGGGCTGCTCCAAAAAGTGGCCTATTTAAAGATCAGCCTCCGTAAAAGCCAGCATATTATATAAATAGTGAAGAAAAGGCAAAAGCTTACAGCACCTGGTATTCCCAGGCTGTCTCCCATCCAAGTACTAACCAGGCCCGACGCTGCTTTGCTTCCGAGATCAGACGAGATAGGGCGGTCTCAGCGCAGTATGGCCGTAAGTGAGGGCTGCTCCAAAAAGTGGGCTATTTAAAGATCAGCCTCCGTAAAAGCCAGCATATTATATAAATAGTGAAGAAAAGGCAAAAGCTTACAGCACCTGGTATTCCCAGGCGGTCTCCCATCTAAGTACTAACCAGGCCCGACGCTGCTTTGCTTCCGAGATCAGACGAGATCGGGCGCACTCAGCGCAGTATGGCCGTAAGCGAAGACTGCTCCAAAAAGTGGGTTATTTATAGATCAGCCTCCGTAAAAGCCATCATATTATATAAATAGTGAAGAAAAGGCAAAAGCTTACAGCACCTGGTATTCCCAGGCGGTCTCCCATCCAGAGTTACAACATTAAAATGGGGTCAGAATTAACTGTGAGAGATGACTAGTGGTTAAAAGAATGAGACATAAAAGAAGATTGGTTTAAATAGATTTGGTTTATATACAAGGTTCACATAAAAAGACTTTAAAACAACACGATAAAACTAGGTAAATGCTGTTAAAAGAATACAGTTCATTTGTCCATACCCTAAAAACAGTCCAAGAATCCCAGTGTGTTGATAAGTCCAATGTGAGTGTCCACCATTGTATATACAATCCACAGAAAGTGTAATCCAAAGTTTGCAGGTGGTGAATGGAAAGGTGAGCTCTAAAATTAGCAAACTCCTTAATCCAACAGTTTGGTGACTGTCCTTTGTATGTCATGCTGCTCTCTTATACAGTTGTACTTCCTGCTTCCTGTCATGTGTCTAGTCACATGGCAGGCCAACCATCCATTTATTTAAGACACACACACACTTAAAATGTTAAGAGCAATAAAATGGCCTAAAAAAACATGTAAAACACTTAACACTCTATAATACATTTAAATGATTGTAATAAATAGAGCGGTAAAACACGTCTTTCTAAAAGCCAGCATATTATATAAATAGTGAAGAAAAGGCAAAAGCTTACAGCACCTGGTATTCCCAGGCGGTCTCCCATCCAGAGTTACAAGATTAAAATGGGGTCAGATTTAACTGTGAGAGATGACTAGTGGTTAAAAGAATGAGACATAAAAGAAGATTGGTTTAAATAGATTTGGTTTATATACAAGGTTCACATAAAAGACTTTAAAACAACACGATAAAACTAGGTAAATGCTGTTAAAAGAATACAGTTCATTTGTCCATACCCTAAAAACAGTCCAAGAATCCCAGTGTGTTGATAAGTCCAATGTGAGTGTCCACCATTGTATATACAATCCACAGAAAGTGTAATCCAAAGTTTGCAGGTGGTGAATGGAAAGGTGAGCTCTAAAATTAGCAACTCCTTAATCCAACAGTTTGGTGACTTTTTTTGTCATGCTGCTCTCTTATACAGTTGTACTTCCTGCTTCCTGTCATGTGTCTAGTCACATGGCAGGCCAACCATCCATTTATTAAAGACACACACACACACACACTTAAAATGTTAAGAGTAATAAAATGGCCTAAAAAACATGTAAAACACTTAACACTCTATAATACATTTAAATGATTGTAATAAATAGAGCGGTAAAACACGTCTTTCTAAAAGCCAGCATATTATATAAATAGTGAAGAAAAGGCAAAAGCTTACAGCACCTGGTATTCCCAGGCGGTCTCCCATCCAAGTACTAACAAGGCCCGACGCTGCTTTGCTTCCGAGATCAGACGAGATCGGGCGCACTCAGCGCAGTATGGCCGTAAGCGAGGACTGCTCCAAAAAGTGGGTTATTTATAGATCAGCCTCCGTAAAAGCCATCATATTATATAAATAGTGAAGAAAAGGCAAAAGCTTACAGCACCTGGTATTCCCAGGCGGTCTCCCATCCAGAGTTACAACATTAAAATGGGGTCAGAATTAACTGTGAGAGATGACTAGTGGTTAAAAGAATGAGACATAAAAGAAGATTGGTTTAAATAGATTTGGTTTTTATACAAGGTTCACATAAAAGACTTTAAAACAACACGATAAAACTAGGTAAATGCTGTTAAAAGAATACAGTTCATTTGTCCATACCCTAAAAACAGTCCAAGAATCCCAGTGTGTTGATAAGTCCAATGTGAGTGTCCACCATTGTATATACAATCCATAGAAAGTGTAATCCAAAGTTTGCAGGTGGTGAATGGAAAGGTGAGCTCTAAAATTAGCAAACTCCTTAATCCAACAGTTTGGTGACTGTCCTTTGTTTGTCATGCTGCTCTCTTATACAGTTGTACTTCCTGCTTCCTGTCATGTGTCTAGTCACATGGCAGGCCAACCATCCATTTATTTAAGACACACACTTAAAATGTTAAGAGCAATAAAATGGCCTAAAAAAACATGTAAAACACTTAACACTCTATAATACATTTAAATGATTGTAATAAATAGAGCGGTAAAACACGTCTTTCTAAAAGCCAGCATATTATATAAATAGTGAAGAAAAGGCAAAAGCTTACAGCACCTGGTATTCCCAGGCGGTCTCCCTTCCAGAGTTACAAGATTAAAATGGGGTCAGATTTAACTGTGAGAGATGACTAGTGGTTAAAAGAATGAGACATAAAAGAAGATTGGTTTAAATAGATTTGGTTTATATACAAGGTTCACATAAAAGACTTTAAAACAACACGATAAAACTAGGTAAATGCTGTTAAAAGAATACAGTTCATTTGTCCATACCCTAAAAACAGTCCAAGAATCCCAGTGTGTTGATAAGTCCAATGTGAGTGTCCACCATTGTATATACAATCCACAGAAAGTGTAATCCAAAATTTGCAGGTGGTGAATGGAAAGGTGAGCTCTAAAATTAGCAACTCCTTAATCCAACAGTTTGGTGACTTTTTTTGTCATGCTGCTCTCTTATACAGTTGTACTTCCTGCTTCCTGTCATGTGTCTAGTCACATGGCAGGCCAACCATCCATTTATTAAAGACACACACACACTTAAAATGTTAAGAGTAATACAATGGCCTAAAAAACATGTAAAACACTTAACACTCTATAATACATTTAAATGATTGTAATAAATAGAGCGGTAAAACACGTCTTTCTAAAAGCCAGCATATTATATAAATAGTGAAGAAAAGGCAAAAGCTTACAGCACCTGGTATTCCCAGGCGGTCTCCCATCCAAGTACTAACCAGGCCCGACGCTGCTTTGCTTCCGAGATCAGACGAGATCGGGCGGTCTCAGCGCAGTATGGCCGTAAGCGAGGGCTGCTCCAAAAAGTGGGCTATTTAAAGATCAGCCTCCGTAAAAGCCAGCATATTATATAAATAGTGAAGAAAAGGCAAAAGTTTACAGCACCTGGTATTCCCAGGCGGTCTCCCATCCAGAGTTACAACATTAAAATGGGGTCAGAATTAACTGTGAGAGATGACTAGTGGTTAAAAGAATGAGACATAAAAGAAGATTGGTTTAAATAGATTTGGTTTTTATACAAGGTTCACATAAAAGACTTTAAAACAACACGATAAAACTAGGTAAATGCTGTTAAAAGAATACAGTTCATTTGTCCATACCCTAAAAACAGTAAAAGAATCCCAGTGTGTTGATAAGTCCAATGTGAGTGTCCACCATTGTATATACAATCCACAGAAAGTGTAATCCAAAGTTTGCAGGTGGTGAATGGAAAGGTGAGCTCTAAAATTAGCAAACTCCTTAATCCAACAGTTTGGTGACTGTCCTTTGTTTGTCATGCTGCTCTCTTATACAGTTGTACTTCCTACTTCCTGTCATGTGTCTAGTCACATGGCAGGCCAACCATCCATTTATTTAAGACACACACACACTTAAAATGTTAAGAGCAATAAAATGGCCTAAAAAAACATGTAAAACACTTAACACTCTATAATACATTTAAATGATTGTAATAAATAGAGCGGTAAAACACGTCTTTCTAAAAGCCAGCATATTATATAAATAGTGAAGAAAAGGCAAAAGCTTACAGCACCTGGTATTCCCAGGCGGTCTCCCATCCAAGTACTAACCAGGCCCGACGCTGCTTTGCTTCCGAGATCAGACGAGATCGGGCGGTCTCAGCGCAGTATGGCCTTAAGCAGGGGGCTGCTCCAAAAAGTGGGCTATTTAAAGATCAGCCTCCGTAAAAGCCAGCATATTATATAAATAGTGAAGAAAAGGCAAAAGCTTACAGCACCTGGTATTCCCAGGCGGTCTCCCATCTAAGTACTAACCAGGCCCGACGCTGCTTTGCTTCCGAGATCAGACGAGATCGGGCGCTCTCAGCGCAGTATGGCCGTAAGCGAGTACTGCTCCAAAAAGTGGGCTATTTATAGATCAGCCTCCGTAAAAGCCATCATATTATATAAATAGTGAAGAAAAGGCAAAAGCTTACAGCACCTGGTATTCCCAGGCGGTCTCCCATCCAGAGTTACAAGATTAAAATGGGGTCAGATTTAACTGTGAGAGATGACTAGTGGTTAAAAGAATGAGACATAAAAGAAGATTGGTTTAAATAGATTTGGTTTATATACAAGGTTCACATAAAAAGACTTTAAAACAACACGATAAAACTAGGTAAATGCTGTTAAAAGAATACAGTTCATTTGTCCATACCCTAAAAACAGTCCAAGAATCCCAGTGTGTTGATAAGTCCAATGTGAGTGTCCACCATTGTATATACAATCCACAGAAAGTGTAATCCAAAGTTTGCAGGTGGTGAATGGAAAGGTGAGCTCTAAAATTAGCAAACTCCTTAATCCAACAGTTTGGTGACTGTCCTTTGTTTGTCATGCTGCTCTCTTATACAGTTGTACTTCCTGCTTCCTGTCATGTGTCTAGTCACATGGCAGGCCAACCATCCATTTATTTAAGACACACACACACTTAAAATGTTAAGAGCAATAAAATGGCCTAAAAAAACATGTAAAACACTTAACACTCTATAATACATTTAAATGATTGTAATAAATAGAGCGGTAAAACACGTCTTTCTAAAAGCCAGCATATTATATAAATAGTGAAGAAAAGGCAAAAGCTTACAGCACCTGGTATTCCCAGGCGGTCTCCCATCCAAGTACTAACCAGGCCCGACGCTGCTTTGCTTCCGAGATCAGACGAGATCGGGCGGTCTCAGCGCAGTATGGCCGTAAGCGAGGGCTGCTCCAAAAAGTGGCCTATTTAAAGATCAGCCTCCGTAAAAGCCAGCATATTATATAAATAGTGAAGAAAAGGCAAAAGCCTACAGCACCTGGTATTCCCAGGCGGTCTCCCATCTAAGTACTAACCAGGCCCGACGCTGCTTTGCTTCCGAGATCAGACGAGATAGGGCGGTCTCAGCGCGGTATGGCCGTAAGCGAGGGCTGCTCCAAAAAGTGGGCTATTTAAAGATCAGCCTCCGTAAAAGCCAGCATATTATATAAATAGTGAAGAAAAGGCAAAAGCTTACAGCACCTGGTATTCCCAGGCGGTCTCCCATCTAAGTACTAACCAGGCCCGACGCTGCTTTGCTTCCGAGATCAGACCAGATCGGGCGCTCTCAGCGCAGTATGGCCGTAAGCGAGTACTGCTCCAAAAAGTGGGCTATTTATAGATCAGCCTCCGTAAAAGCCATCATATTATATAAATAGTGAAGAAAAGGCAAAAGCTTACAGCACCTGGTATTCCCAGGCGGTCTCCCATCCAAGTACTAACCAGGCCCGACGCTGCTTTGCTTCCGAGATCAGACGAGATCGGGCGCACTCAGCGCAGTATGGCCGTAAGCGAGGACTGCTCCAAAAAGTGGGTTATTTATAGATCAGCCTCCGTAAAAGCCATCATATTATATAAATAGTGAAGAAAAGGCAAAAGCTTACAGCACCTGGTATTCCCAGGCGGTCTCCCATCTAAGTACTAACCAGGCCCGACGCTGCTTTGCTTCCGAGATCAGACCAGATCGGGCGCTCTCAGCGCAGTATGGCCGTAAGCGAGTACTGCTCCAAAAAGTGGGCTATTTATAGATCAGCCTCCGTAAAAGCCATCATATTATATAAATAGTGAAGAAAAGGCAAAAGCTTACAGCACCTGGTATTCCCAGGCGGTCTCCCATCCAGAGTTACAAGATTAAAATGGGGTCAGATTTAACTGTGAGAGATGACTAGTGGTTAAAAGAATGAGACATAAAAGAAGATTGGTTTAAATAGATTTGGTTTTTATACAAGGTTCACATAAAAGACTTTAAAACAACACGATAAAACTAGGTAAATGCTGTTAAAAGAATACAGTTCATTTGTCCATACCCTAAAAACAGTCCAAGAATCCCAGTGTGTTGATAAGTCCAATGTGAGTGTCCACCATTGTATATACAATCCACAGAAAGTGTAATCCAAAGTTTGCAGGTGGTGAATGGAAAGGTGAGCTCTAAAATTAGCAAACTCCTTAATCCAACAGTTTGGTGACTGTCCTTTGTTTGTCATGCTGCTCTCTTATACAGTTGTACTTCCTGCTTCCTGTCATGTGTCTAGTCACATGGCAGGCCAACCATCCATTTATTTAAGACACACACACACTTAAAATGTTAAGAGCAATAAAATGGCCTAAAAAAACATGTAAATCACTTAACACTCTATAATACATTTAAATGATTGTAATAAATAGAGCGGTAAAACACGTCTTTCTAAAAGCCAGCATATTATATAAATAGTGAAGAAAAGGCAAAAGCTTACAGCACCTGGTATTCCCAGGCGGTCTCCCATCCAAGTACTAACCAGGCCCGACGCTGCTTAGCTTCCGAGATCAGACGAGATCGGGCGGTCTCAGCGCAGTATGGCCGTAAGCGAGGGCTGCTCCAAAAAGTGGGCTATTTAAAGATCAGCCTCCGTAAAAGCCAGCATATTATATAAATAGTGAAGAAAAGGCAAAAGCTTACAGCACCTGGTATTCCCAGGCGGTCTCCCATCTAAGTACTAACCAGGCCCGACGCTGCTTTGCTTCCGAGATCAGACGAGATCGGGCGCTCTCAGCGCAGTATGGCCGTAAGCGAGTACTGCTCCAAAAAGTGGGCTATTTATAGATCAGCCTCCGTAAAAGCCATCATATTATATAAATAGTGAAGAAAAGGCAAAAGCTTACAGCACCTGGTATTCCCAGGCGGTCTCCCATCCAGAGTTACAACATTAAAATGGGGTCAGAATTAACTGTGAGAGATGACTAGTGGTTAAAAGAATGAGACATAAAAGAAGATTGGTTTAAATAGATTTGGTTTTTATACAAGGTTCACATAAAAGACTTTAAAACAACACGATAAAACTAGGTAAATGCTGTTAAAAGAATACAGTTCATTTGTCCATACCCTAAAAACAGTCCAAGAATCCCAGTGTGTTGATAAGTCCAATGTGAGTGTCCACCATTGTATATACAATCCACAGAAAGTGTAATCCAAAGTTTGCAGGTGGTGAATGGAAAGGTGAGCTCTAAAATTAGCAAACTCCTTAATCCAACAGTTTGGTGACTGTCCTTTGTTTGTCATGCTGCTCTCTTATACAGTTGTACTTCCTGCTTCCTGTCATGTGTCTAGTCACATGGCAGGCCAACCATCCATTTATTTAAGACACACACACACTTAAAATGTTAAGAGCAATAAAATGGCCTAAAAAAAACATGTAAAACACTTAACACTCTATAATACATTTAAATGATTGTAATAAATAGAGCGGTAAAACACGTCTTTCTAAAAGCCAGCATATTATATAAATAGTGAAGAAAAGGCAAAAGCTTACAGCACCTGGTATTCCCAGGCGGTCTCCCATCCAAGTACTAACCAGGCCCGACGCTGCTTTGCTTCCGAGATCAGACGAGATCGGGCGGTCTCAGCGCAGTATGGCCGTAAGCGAGGGCTGCTCCAAAAAGTGGGCTATTTAAAGATCAGCCTCCGTAAAAGCCAGCATATTATATAAATAGTGAAGAAAAGGCAAAAGCTTACAGCACCTGGTATTCCCAGGCGGTCTCCCATCTAAGTACTAACCAGGCCCGACGCTGCTTTGCTTCCGAGATCAGACGAGATCGGGCGCTCTCAGCGCAGTATGGCCGTAAGCGAGTACTGCTCCAAAAAGTGGGCTATTTATAGATCAGCCTCCGTAAAAGCCATCATATTATATAAATAGTGAAGAAAAGGCAAAAGCTTACAGCACCTGGTATTCCCAGGGGGTCTCCCATCCAAGTACTAACCAGGCCCGACGCTGCTTTGCTTCCGAGATCAGACGAGATCGGGCGCACTCAGCGCAGTATGGCCGTAAGCGAGGACTGCTCCAAAAAGTGGGTTATTTATAGATCAGCCTCCGTAAAAGCCATCATATTATATAAATAGTGAAGAAAAGGCAAAAGTTTACAGCACCTGGTATTCCCAGGCGGTCTCCCATCCAGAGTTACAACATTAAAATGGGGTCAGAATTAACTGTGAGAGATGACTAGTGGTTAAAAGAATGAGACATAAAAGAAGATTGGTTTAAATAGATTTGGTTTTTATACAAGGTTCACATAAAAGACTTTAAAACAACACGATAAAACTAGGTAAATGCTGTTAAAAGAATACAGTTCATTTGTCCATACCCTAAAAACAGTCCAAGAATCCCAGTGTGTTGATAAGTCCAATGTGAGTGTCCACCATTGTATATACAATCCACAGAAAGTGTAATCCAAAGTTTGCAGGTGGTGAATGGAAAGGTGAGCTCTAAAATTAGCAAACTCCTTAATCCAACAGTTTGGTGACTGTCCTTTGTTTGTCATGCTGCTCTCTTATACAGTTGTACTTCCTGCTTCCTGTCATGTGTCTAGTCACATGGCAGGCCAACCATCCATTTATTTAAGACACACACTTAAAATGTTAAGAGCAATAAAATGGCCTAAAAAAACATGTAAAACACTTAACACTCTATAATACATTTAAATGATTGTAATAAATAGAGCGGTAAAACACGTCTTTCTAAAAGCCAGCATATTATATAAATAGTGAAGAAAAGGCAAAAGCTTACAGCACCTGGTATTCCCAGGCGGTCTCCCTTCCAGAGTTACAAGATTAAAATGGGGTCAGATTTAACTGTGAGAGATGACTAGTGGTTAAAAGAATGAGACATAAAAGAAGATTGGTTTAAATAGATTTGGTTTATATACAAGGTTCACATAAAAGACTTTAAAACAACACGATAAAACTAGGTAAATGCTGTTAAAAGAATACAGTTCATTTGTCCATACCCTAAAAACAGTCCAAGAATCCCAGTGTGTTGATAAGTCCAATGTGAGTGTCCACCATTGTATATACAATCCACAGAAAGTGTAATCCAAAATTTGCAGGTGGTGAATGGAAAGGTGAGCTCTAAAATTAGCAACTCCTTAATCCAACAGTTTGGTGACTTTTTTTGTCATGCTGCTCTCTTATACAGTTGTACTTCCTGCTTCCTGTCATGTGTCTAGTCACATGGCAGGCCAACCATCCATTTATTAAAGACACACACACACTTAAAATGTTAAGAGTAATACAATGGCCTAAAAAACATGTAAAACACTTAACACTCTATAATACATTTAAATGATTGTAATAAATAGAGCGGTAAAACACGTCTTTCTAAAAGCCAGCATATTATATAAATAGTGAAGAAAAGGCAAAAGCTTACAGCACCTGGTATTCCCAGGCGGTCTCCCATCCAAGTACTAACCAGGCCCGACGCTGCTTTGCTTCCGAGATCAGACGAGATCGGGCGGTCTCAGCGCAGTATGGCCGTAAGCGAGGGCTGCTCCAAAAAGTGGGCTATTTAAAGATCAGCCTCCGTAAAAGCCAGCATATTATATAAATAGTGAAGAAAAGGCAAAAGCTTACAGCACCTGGTATTCCCAGGCGGTCTCCCATCTAAGTACTAACCAGGCCCGATGCTGCTTTGCTTCCGAGATCAGACGAGATCGGGTGCTCTCAGCGCAGTATGGCCGTAAGCGAGTACTGCTCCAAAAAGTGGGCTATTTATAGATCAGCCTCCGTAAAAGCCATCATATTATATAAATAGTGAAGAAAAGGCAAAAGCTTACAGCACCTGGTATTCCCAGGGGGTCTCCCATCCAAGTACTAACCAGGCCCGACGCTGCTTTGCTTCCGAGATCAGACGAGATCGGGCGCACTCAGCGCAGTATGGCCGTAAGCGAGGACTGCTCCAAAAAGTGGGTTATTTATAGATCAGCCTCCGTAAAAGCCATCATATTATATAAATAGTGAAGAAAAGGCAAAAGTTTACAGCACCTGGTATTCCCAGGCGGTCTCCCATCCAGAGTTACAACATTAAAATGGGGTCAGAATTAACTGTGAGAGATGACTAGTGGTTAAAAGAATGAGACATAAAAGAAGATTGGTTTAAATAGATTTGGTTTTTATACAAGGTTCACATAAAAGACTTTAAAACAACACGATAAAACTAGGTAAATGCTGTTAAAAGAATACAGTTCATTTGTCCATACCCTAAAAACAGTAAAAGAATCCCAGTGTGTTGATAAGTCCAATGTGAGTGTCCACCATTGTATATACAATCCACAGAAAGTGTAATCCAAAGTTTGCAGGTGGTGAATGGAAAGGTGAGCTCTAAAATTAGCAAACTCCTTAATCCAACAGTTTGGTGACTGTCCTTTGTTTGTCATGCTGCTCTCTTATACAGTTGTACTTCCTACTTCCTGTCATGTGTCTAGTCACATGGCAGGCCAACCATCCATTTATTTAAGACACACACACACTTAAAATGTTAAGAGCAATAAAATGGCCTAAAAAAAACATGTAAAACACTTAACACTCTATAATACATTTAAATGATTGTAATAAATAGAGCGGTAAAACACGTCTTTCTAAAAGCCAGCATATTATATAAATAGTGAAGAAAAGGCAAAAGCTTACAGCACCTGGTATTCCCAGGCGGTCTCCCATCCAAGTACTAACCAGGCCCGACGCTGCTTTGCTTCCGAGATCAGACGAGATCGGGCGGTCTCAGCGCAGTATGGCCTTAAGCAGGGGGCTGCTCCAAAAAGTGGGCTATTTAAAGATCAGCCTCCGTAAAAGCCAGCATATTATATAAATAGTGAAGAAAAGGCAAAAGCTTACAGCACCTGGTATTCCCAGGCGGTCTCCCATCTAAGTACTAACCAGGCCCGACGCTGCTTTGCTTCCGAGATCAGACGAGATCGGGCGCTCTCAGCGCAGTATGGCCGTAAGCGAGTACTGCTCCAAAAAGTGGGCTATTTATAGATCAGCCTCCGTAAAAGCCATCATATTATATAAATAGTGAAGAAAAGGCAAAAGCTTACAGCACCTGGTATTCCCAGGCGGTCTCCCATCCAGAGTTACAAGATTAAAATGGGGTCAGATTTAACTGTGAGAGATGACTAGTGGTTAAAAGAATGAGACATAAAAGAAGATTGGTTTAAATAGATTTGGTTTATATACAAGGTTCACATAAAAAGACTTTAAAACAACACGATAAAACTAGGTAAATGCTGTTAAAAGAATACAGTTCATTTGTCCATACCCTAAAAACAGTCCAAGAATCCCAGTGTGTTGATAAGTCCAATGTGAGTGTCCACCATTGTATATACAATCCACAGAAAGTGTAATCCAAAGTTTGCAGGTGGTGAATGGAAAGGTGAGCTCTAAAATTAGCAAACTCCTTAATCCAACAGTTTGGTGACTGTCCTTTGTTTGTCATGCTGCTCTCTTATACAGTTGTACTTCCTGCTTCCTGTCATGTGTCTAGTCACATGGCAGGCCAACCATCCATTTATTTAAGACACACACACACTTAAAATGTTAAGAGCAATAAAATGGCCTAAAAAAACATGTAAAACACTTAACACTCTATAATACATTTAAATGATTGTAATAAATAGAGCGGTAAAACACGTCTTTCTAAAAGCCAGCATATTATATAAATAGTGAAGAAAAGGCAAAAGCTTACAGCACCTGGTATTCCCAGGCGGTCTCCCATCCAAGTACTAACCAGGCCCGACGCTGCTTTGCTTCCGAGATCAGACGAGATCGGGCGGTCTCAGCGCAGTATGGCCGTAAGCGAGGGCTGCTCCAAAAAGTGGCCTATTTAAAGATCAGCCTCCGTAAAAGCCAGCATATTATATAAATAGTGAAGAAAAGGCAAAAGCCTACAGCACCTGGTATTCCCAGGCGGTCTCCCATCTAAGTACTAACCAGGCCCGACGCTGCTTTGCTTCCGAGATCAGACGAGATAGGGCGGTCTCAGCGCGGTATGGCCGTAAGCGAGGGCTGCTCCAAAAAGTGGGCTATTTAAAGATCAGCCTCCGTAAAAGCCAGCATATTATATAAATAGTGAAGAAAAGGCAAAAGCTTACAGCACCTGGTATTCCCAGGCGGTCTCCCATCTAAGTACTAACCAGGCCCGACGCTGCTTTGCTTCCGAGATCAGACCAGATCGGGCGCTCTCAGCGCAGTATGGCCGTAAGCGAGTACTGCTCCAAAAAGTGGGCTATTTATAGATCAGCCTCCGTAAAAGCCATCATATTATATAAATAGTGAAGAAAAGGCAAAAGCTTACAGCACCTGGTATTCCCAGGCGGTCTCCCATCCAAGTACTAACCAGGCCCGACGCTGCTTTGCTTCCGAGATCAGACGAGATCGGGCGCACTCAGCGCAGTATGGCCGTAAGCGAGGACTGCTCCAAAAAGTGGGTTATTTATAGATCAGCCTCCGTAAAAGCCATCATATTATATAAATAGTGAAGAAAAGGCAAAAGCTTACAGCACCTGGTATTCCCAGGCGGTCTCCCATCCAGAGTTACAACATTAAAATGGGGTCAGAATTAACTGTGAGAGATGACTAGTGGTTAAAAGAATGAGACATAAAAGAAGATTGGTTTAAATAGATTTGGTTTTTATACAAGGTTCACATAAAAGACTTTAAAACAACACGATAAAACTAGGTAAATGCTGTTAAAAGAATACAGTTCATTTGTCCATACCCTAAAAACAGTCCAAGAATCCCAGTGTGTTGATAAGTCCAATGTGAGTGTCCACCATTGTATATACAATCCACAGAAAGTGTAATCCAAAGTTTGCAGGTGGTGAATGGAAAGGTGAGCTCTAAAATTAGCAAACTCCTTAATCCAACAGTTTGGTGACTGTCCTTTGTTTGTCATGCTGCTCTCTTATACAGTTGTACTTCCTGCTTCCTGTCATGTGTCTAGTCACATGGCAGGCCAACCATCCATTTATTTAAGACACACACACACACTTAAAATGTTAAGAGCAATAAAATGGCCTAAAAAAACATGTAAAACACTTAACACTCTATAATACATTTAAATGATTGTAATAAATAGAGCGGTAAAACACGTCTTTCTAAAAGCCAGCATATTATATAAATAGTGAAGAAAAGGCAAAAGCTTACAGCACCTGGTATTCCCAGGCGGTCTCCCATCCAAGTACTAACCAGGCCCGACGCTGCTTTGCTTCCGAGATCAGACGAGATCGGGCGGTCTCAGCGCAGTATGGCCGTAAGCGAGGGCTGCTCCAAAAAGTGGGCTATTTAAAGATCAGCCTCCGTAAAAGCCAGCATATTATATAAATAGTGAAGAAAAGGCAAAAGCTTACAGCACCTGGTATTCCCAGGCGGTCTCCCATCTAAGTACTAACCAGGCCCGACGCTGCTTTGCTTCCGAGATCAGACGAGATCGGGCGCTCTCAGCGCAGTATGGCCGTAAGCGAGTACTGCTCCAAAAAGTGGGCTATTTATAGATCAGCCTCCGTAAAAGCCATCATATTATATAAATAGTGAAGAAAAGGCAAAAGCTTACAGCACCTGGTATTCCCAGGCGGTCTCCCATCCAGAGTTACAAGATTAAAATGGGGTCAGATTTAACTGTGAGAGATGACTAGTGGTTAAAAGAATGAGACATAAAAGAAGATTGGTTTAAATAGATTTGGTTTATATACAAGGTTCACATAAAAGACTTTAAAACAACACGATAAAACTAGGTAAATGCTGTTAAAAGAATACAGTTCATTTGTCCATACCCTAAAAACAGTCCAAGAATCCCAGTGTGTTGATAAGTCCAATGTGAGTGTCCACCATTGTATATACAATCCACAGAAAGTGTAATCCAAAGTTTGCAGGTGGTGAATGGAAAGGTGAGCTCTAAAATTAGCAAACTCCTTAATCCAACAGTTTGGTGACTGTCCTTTGTTTGTCATGCTGCTCTCTTATACAGT
>NW_027394277.1:7877772-7887772 GCF_049309525.1 Garra rufa
GCATATTATATAAATAGTGAAGAAAAGGCAAAAGCTTACAGCACCTGGTATTCCCAGGCGGTCTCCCATCCAAGTACTAACCAGGCCCGACGCTGCTTTGCTTCCGAGATCAGACGAGATCGGGCGGTCTCAGCGCAGTATGGCCGTAAGCGAGGGCTGCTCCAAAAAGTGGGCTATTTAAAGATCAGCCTCCGTAAAAGCCAGCATATTATATAAATAGTGAAGAAAAGGCAAAAGCTTACAGCACCTGGTATTCCCAGGCGGTCTCCCATCTAAGTACTAACCAGGCCCGACGCTGCTTTGCTTCCGAGATCAGACGAGATCGGGCGCTCTCAGCGCAGTATGGCCGTAAGCGAGTACTGCTCCAAAAAGTGGGCTATTTATAGATCAGCCTCCGTAAAAGCCATCATATTATATAAATAGTGAAGAAAAGGCAAAAGCTTACAGCACCTGGTATTCCCAGGCGGTCTCCCATCCAGAGTTACAAGATTAAAATGGGGTCAGATTTAACTGTGAGAGATGACTAGTGGTTAAAAGAATGAGACATAAAAGAAGATTGGTTTAAATAGATTTGGTTTATATACAAGGTTCACATAAAAAGACTTTAAAACAACACGATAAAACTAGGTAAATGCTGTTAAAAGAATACAGTTCATTTGTCCATACCCTAAAAACAGTCCAAGAATCCCAGTGTGTTGATAAGTCCAATGTGAGTGTCCACCATTGTATATACAATCCACAGAAAGTGTAATCCAAAGTTTGCAGGTGGTGAATGGAAAGGTGAGCTCTAAAATTAGCAAACTCCTTAATCCAACAGTTTGGTGACTGTCCTTTGTATGTCATGCTGCTCTCTTATACAGTTGTACTTCCTGCTTCCTGTCATGTGTCTAGTCACATGGCAGGCCAACCATCCATTTATTTAAGACACACACACACTTAAAATGTTAAGAGCAATAAAATGGCCTAAAAAAACATGTAAAACACTTAACACTCTATAATACATTTAAATGATTGTAATAAATAGAGCGGTAAAACACGTCTTTCTAAAAGCCAGCATATTATATAAATAGTGAAGAAAAGGCAAAAGCTTACAGCACCTGGTATTCCCAGGCGGTCTCCCATCCAAGTACTAACCAGGCCCGACGCTGCTTTGCTTCCGAGATCAGACGAGATCGGGCGGTCTCAGCGCAGTATGGCCGTAAGCGAGGGCTGCTCCAAAAAGTGGGCTATTTAAAGATCAGCCTCCGTAAAAGCCAGCATATTATATAAATAGTGAAGAAAAGGCAAAAGCTTACAGCACCTGGTATTCCCAGGCGGTCTCCCATCTAAGTACTAACCAGGCCCGACGCTGCTTTGCTTCCGAGATCAGACGAGATCGGGCGCTCTCAGCGCAGTATGGCCGTAAGCGAGTACTGCTCCAAAAAGTGGGCTATTTATAGATCAGCCTCCGTAAAAGCCATCATATTATATAAATAGTGAAGAAAAGGCAAAAGCTTACAGCACCTGGTATTCCCAGGCGGTCTCCCATCCAGAGTTACAAGATTAAAATGGGGTCAGATTTAACTGTGAGAGATGACTAGTGGTTAAAAGAATGAGACATAAAAGAAGATTGGTTTAAATAGATTTGGTTTATATACAAGGTTCACATAAAAAGACTTTAAAACAACACGATAAAACTAGGTAAATGCTGTTAAAAGAATACAGTTCATTTGTCCATACCCTAAAAACAGTCCAAGAATCCCAGTGTGTTGATAAGTCCAATGTGAGTGTCCACCATTGTATATACAATCCACAGAAAGTGTAATCCAAAGTTTGCAGGTGGTGAATGGAAAGGTGAGCTCTAAAATTAGCAAACTCCTTAATCCAACAGTTTGGTGACTGTCCTTTGTATGTCATGCTGCTCTCTTATACAGTTGTACTTCCTGCTTCCTGTCATGTGTCTAGTCACATGGCAGGCCAACCATCCATTTATTTAAGACACACACACACTTAAAATGTTAAGAGCAATAAAATGGCCTAAAAAAACATGTAAAACACTTAACACTCTATAATACATTTAAATGATTGTAATAAATAGAGCGGTAAAACACGTCTTTCTAAAAGCCAGCATATTATATAAATAGTGAAGAAAAGGCAAAAGCTTACAGCACCTGGTATTCCCAGGCGGTCTCCCATCCAGAGTTACAAGATTAAAATGGGGTCAGATTTAACTGTGAGAGATGACTAGTGGTTAAAAGAATGAGACATAAAAGAAGATTGGTTTAAATAGATTTGGTTTATATACAAGGTTCACATAAAAGACTTTAAAACAACACGATAAAACTAGGTAAATGCTGTTAAAAGAATACAGTTCATTTGTCCATACCCTAAAAACAGTCCAAGAATCCCAGTGTGTTGATAAGTCCAATGTGAGTGTCCACCATTGTATATACAATCCACAGAAAGTGTAATCCAAAGTTTGCAGGTGGTGAATGGAAAGGTGAGCTCTAAAATTAGCAACTCCTTAATCCAACAGTTTGGTGACTTTTTTTGTCATGCTGCTCTCTTATACAGTTGTACTTCCTGCTTCCTGTCATGTGTCTAGTCACATGGCAGGCCAACCATCCATTTATTAAAGACACACACACACACACACACTTAAAATGTTAAGAGTAATAAAATGGCCTAAAAAACATGTAAAACACTTAACACTCTATAATACATTTAAATGATTGTAATAAATAGAGCGGTAAAACACGTCTTTCTAAAAGCCAGCATATTATATAAATAGTGAAGAAAAGGCAAAAGCTTACAGCACCTGGTATTCCCAGGCGGTCTCCCATCCAAGTACTAACAAGGCCCGACGCTGCTTTGCTTCCGAGATCAGACGAGATCGGGCGCACTCAGCGCAGTATGGCCGTAAGCGAGGACTGCTCCAAAAAGTGGGTTATTTATAGATCAGCCTCCGTAAAAGCCATCATATTATATAAATAGTGAAGAAAAGGCAAAAGCTTACAGCACCTGGTATTCCCAGGCGGTCTCCCATCCAGAGTTACAACATTAAAATGGGGTCAGAATTAACTGTGAGAGATGACTAGTGGTTAAAAGAATGAGACATAAAAGAAGATTGGTTTAAATAGATTTGGTTTTTATACAAGGTTCACATAAAAGACTTTAAAACAACACGATAAAACTAGGTAAATGCTGTTAAAAGAATACAGTTCATTTGTCCATACCCTAAAAACAGTCCAAGAATCCCAGTGTGTTGATAAGTCCAATGTGAGTGTCCACCATTGTATATACAATCCACAGAAAGTGTAATCCAAAGTTTGCAGGTGGTGAATGGAAAGGTGAGCTCTAAAATTAGCAAACTCCTTAATCCAACAGTTTGGTGACTGTCCTTTGTTTGTCATGCTGCTCTCTTATACAGTTGTACTTCCTGCTTCCTGTCATGTGTCTAGTCACATGGCAGGCCAACCATCCATTTATTTAAGACACACACTTAAAATGTTAAGAGCAATAAAATGGCCTAAAAAAACATGTAAAACACTTAACACTCTATAATACATTTAAATGATTGTAATAAATAGAGCGGTAAAACACGTCTTTCTAAAAGCCAGCATATTATATAAATAGTGAAGAAAAGGCAAAAGCTTACAGCACCTGGTATTCCCAGGCGGTCTCCCTTCCAGAGTTACAAGATTAAAATGGGGTCAGATTTAACTGTGAGAGATGACTAGTGGTTAAAAGAATGAGACATAAAAGAAGATTGGTTTAAATAGATTTGGTTTATATACAAGGTTCACATAAAAGACTTTAAAACAACACGATAAAACTAGGTAAATGCTGTTAAAAGAATACAGTTCATTTGTCCATACCCTAAAAACAGTCCAAGAATCCCAGTGTGTTGATAAGTCCAATGTGAGTGTCCACCATTGTATATACAATCCACAGAAAGTGTAATCCAAAGTTTGCAGGTGGTGAATGGAAAGGTGAGCTCTAAAATTAGCAACTCCTTAATCCAACAGTTTGGTGACTTTTTTTGTCATGCTGCTCTCTTATACAGTTGTACTTCCTGCTTCCTGTCATGTGTCTAGTCACATGGCAGGCCAACCATCCATTTATTAAAGACACACACACACTTAAAATGTTAAGAGTAATAAAATGGCCTAAAAAACATGTAAAACACTTAACACTCTATAATACATTTAAATGATTGTAATAAATAGAGCGGTAAAACACGTCTTTCTAAAAGCCAGCATATTATATAAATAGTGAAGAAAAGGCAAAAGCTTACAGCACCTGGTATTCCCAGGCGGTCTCCCATCCAAGTACTAACCAGGCCCGACGCTGCTTTGCTTCCGAGATCAGACGAGATCGGGCGGTCTCAGCGCAGTATGGCCGTAAGCGAGGGCTGCTCCAAAAAGTGGGCTATTTAAAGATCAGCCTCCGTAAAAGCCAGCATATTATATAAATAGTGAAGAAAAGGCAAAAGCTTACAGCACCTGGTATTCCCAGGCGGTCTCCCATCTAAGTACTAACCAGGCCCGACGCTGCTTTGCTTCCGAGATCAGACGAGATCGGGTGCTCTCAGCGCAGTATGGCCGTAAGCGAGTACTGCTCCAAAAAGTGGGCTATTTATAGATCAGCCTCCGTAAAAGCCATCATATTATATAAATAGTGAAGAAAAGGCAAAAGCTTACAGCACCTGGTATTCCCAGGCGGTCTCCCATCCAGAGTTACAAGATTAAAATGGGGTCAGATTTAACTGTGAGAGATGACTAGTGGTTAAAAGAATGAGACATAAAAGAAGATTGGTTTAAATAGATTTGGTTTATATACAAGGTTCACATAAAAGACTTTAAAACAACACGATAAAACTAGGTAAATGCTGTTAAAAGAATACAGTTCATTTGTCCATACCCTAAAAACAGTCCAAGAATCCCAGTGTGTTGATAAGTCCAATGTGAGTGTCCACCATTGTATATACAATCCACAGAAAGTGTAATCCAAAGTTTGCAGGTGGTGAATGGAAAGGTGAGCTCTAAAATTAGCAACTCCTTAATCCAACAGTTTGGTGACTTTTTTTGTCATGCTGCTCTCTTATACAGTTGTACTTCCTGCTTCCTGTCATGTGTCTAGTCACATGGCAGGCGAACCATCCATTTATTAAAGACACACACACACTTAAAATGTTAAGAGTAATAAAATGGCCTAAAAAACATGTAAAACACTTAACACTCTATAATACATTTAAATGATTGTAATAAATAGAGCGGTAAAACACGTCTTTCTAAAAGCCAGCATATTATATAAATAGTGAAGAAAAGGCAAAAGCTTACAGCACCTGGTATTCCCAGGCGGTCTCCCATCCAAGTACTAACCAGGCCCGACGCTGCTTTGCTTCCGAGATCAGACGAGATCGGGCGGTCTCAGCGCAGTATGGCCGTAAGCGAGGGCTGCTCCAAAAAGTGGGCTATTTAAAGATCAGCCTCTGTAAAAGCCAGCATATTATATAAATAGTGAAGAAAAGGCAAAAGCTTACAGCACCTGGTATTCCCAGGCGGTCTCCCATCCAGAGTTACAAGATTAAAATGGGGTCAGATTTAACTGTGAGAGATGAGTAGTGGTTAAAAGAATGAGACATAAAAGAAGATTGGTTTAAATAGATTTGGTTTATATACAAGGTTCACATAAAAGACTTTAAAACAACACGATAAAACTAGGTAAATGCTGTTAAAAGAATACAGTTCAATTGTCCATACCCTAAAAACAGTCCAAGAATCCTAGTGTGTTGATAAGTCCAATGTGAGTGTCCACCATTGTATATACAATCCACAGAAAGTGTAATCCAAAGTTTGCAGGTGGTGAATGGAAAGGTGAGCTCTAAAATTAGCAAACTCCTTAATCCAACAGTTTGGTGACTGTCCTTTGTTTGTCATGCTGCTCTCTTATACAGTTGTACTTCCTGCTTCCTGTCATGTGTCTAGTCACATGGCAGGCCAACCATCCATTTATTTAAGACACACACACACTTAAAATGTTAAGAGCAATAAAATGGCCTAAAAAAACATGTAAAACACTTAACAATCTATAATACATTTAAATGATTGTAATAAATAGAGCGGTAAAACACGTCTTTCTAAAAGCCAGCATATTATATAAATAGTGAAGAAAAGGCAAAAGCTTACAGCACCTGGTATTCCCAGGCGGTCTCCCATCCAAGTACTAACCAGGCCCGACGCTGCTTTGCTTCCGAGATCAGACGAGATTGGGCGGTCTCAGCGCGGTATGGCCGTAAGCGAGGGCTGCTCCAAAAAGTGGCCTATTTAAAGATCAGCCTCCGTAAAAGCCAGCATATTATATAAATAGTGAAGAAAAGGCAAAAGCTTACAGCACCTGGTATTCCCAGGCGGTCTCCCATCCAAGTACTAACCAGGCCCGACGCTGCTTTGCTTCCGAGATCAGACGAGATAGGGCGGTCTCAGCGCAGTATGGCCGTAAGTGAGGGCTGCTCCAAAAAGTGGGCTATTTAAAGATCAGCCTCCGTAAAAGCCAGCATATTATATAAATAGTGAAGAAAAGGCAAAAGCTTACAGCACCTGGTATTCCCAGGCGGTCTCCCATCCAGAGTTACAAGATTAAAATGGGGTCAGATTTAACTGTGAGAGATGACTAGTGGTTAAAAGAATGAGACATAAAAGAAGATTGGTTTAAATAGATTTGGTTTATATACAAGGTTCACATAAAAAGACTTTAAAACAACACGATAAAACTAGGTAAATGCTGTTAAAAGAATACAGTTCATTTGTCCATACCCTAAAAACAGTCCAAGAATCCCAGTGTGTTGATAAGTCCAATGTGAGTGTCCACCATTGTATATACAATCCACAGAAAGTGTAATCCAAAGTTTGCAGGTGGTGAATGGAAAGGTGAGCTCTAAAATTAGCAAACTCCTTAATCCAACAGTTTGGTGACTGTCCTTTGTATGTCATGCTGCTCTCTTATACAGTTGTACTTCCTGCTTCCTGTCATGTGTCTAGTCACATGGCAGGCCAACCATCCATTTATTTAAGACACACACACACTTAAAATGTTAAGAGCAATAAAATGGCCTAAAAAAACATGTAAAACACTTAACACTCTATAATACATTTAAATGATTGTAATAAATAGAGCGGTAAAACACGTCTTTCTAAAAGCCAGCATATTATATAAATAGTGAAGAAAAGGCAAAAGCTTACAGCACCTGGTATTCCCAGGCGGTCTCCCATCCAGAGTTACAAGATTAAAATGGGGTCAGATTTAACTGTGAGAGATGACTAGTGGTTAAAAGAATGAGACATAAAAGAAGATTGGTTTAAATAGATTTGGTTTATATACAAGGTTCACATAAAAGACTTTAAAACAACACGATAAAACTAGGTAAATGCTGTTAAAAGAATACAGTTCATTTGTCCATACCCTAAAAACAGTCCAAGAATCCCAGTGTGTTGATAAGTCCAATGTGAGTGTCCACCATTGTATATACAATCCACAGAAAGTGTAATCCAAAGTTTGCAGGTGGTGAATGGAAAGGTGAGCTCTAAAATTAGCAACTCCTTAATCCAACAGTTTGGTGACTTTTTTTGTCATGCTGCTCTCTTATACAGTTGTACTTCCTGCTTCCTGTCATGTGTCTAGTCACATGGCAGGCCAACCATCCATTTATTAAAGACACACACACACACACACTTAAAATGTTAAGAGTAATAAAATGGCCTAAAAAACATGTAAAACACTTAACACTCTATAATACATTTAAATGATTGTAATAAATAGAGCGGTAAAACACGTCTTTCTAAAAGCCATCATATTATATAAATAGTGAAGAAAAGGCAAAAGCTTACAGCACCTGGTATTCCCAGGCGGTCTCCCATCCAAGTACTAACCAGGCCCGACGCTGCTTTGCTTCCGAGATCAGACGAGATCGGGCGCACTCAGCGCAGTATGGCCGTAAGCGAGGACTGCTCCAAAAAGTGGGTTATTTATAGATCAGCCTCCGTAAAAGCCATCATATTATATAAATAGTGAAGAAAAGGCAAAAGCTTACAGCACCTGGTATTCCCAGGCGGTCTCCCATCCAGAGTTACAACATTAAAATGGGGTCAGAATTAACTGTGAGAGATGACTAGTGGTTAAAAGAATGAGACATAAAAGAAGATTGGTTTAAATAGATTTGGTTTTTATACAAGGTTCACATAAAAGACTTTAAAACAACACGATAAAACTAGGTAAATGCTGTTAAAAGAATACAGTTCATTTGTCCATACCCTAAAAACAGTCCAAGAATCCCAGTGTGTTGATAAGTCCAATGTGAGTGTCCACCATTGTATATACAATCCACAGAAAGTGTAATCCAAAGTTTGCAGGTGGTGAATGGAAAGGTGAGCTCTAAAATTAGCAAACTCCTTAATCCAACAGTTTGGTGACTGTCCTTTGTTTGTCATGCTGCTCTCTTATACAGTTGTACTTCCTGCTTCCTGTCATGTGTCTAGTCACATGGCAGGCCAACCATCCATTTATTTAAGACACACACACACACTTAAAATGTTAAGAGCAATAAAATGGCCTAAAAAAACATGTAAAACACTTAACACTCTATAATACATTTAAATGATTGTAATAAATAGAGCGGTAAAACACGTCTTTCTAAAAGCCAGCATATTATATAAATAGTGAAGAAAAGGCAAAAGCTTACAGCACCTGGTATTCCCAGGCGGTCTCCCATCCAAGTACTAACCAGGCCCGACGCTGCTTTGCTTCCGAGATCAGACGAGATCGGGCGGTCTCAGCGCAGTATGGCCGTAAGCGAGGGCTGCTCCAAAAAGTGGGCTATTTAAAGATCAGCCTCCGTAAAAGCCAGCATATTATATAAATAGTGAAGAAAAGGCAAAAGCTTACAGCACCTGGTATTCCCAGGCGGTCTCCCATCTAAGTACTAACCAGGCCCGACGCTGCTTTGCTTCCGAGATCAGACGAGATCGGGCGCTCTCAGCGCAGTATGGCCGTAAGCGAGTACTGCTCCAAAAAGTGGGCTATTTATAGATCAGCCTCCGTAAAAGCCATCATATTATATAAATAGTGAAGAAAAGGCAAAAGCTTACAGCACCTGGTATTCCCAGGCGGTCTCCCATCCAGAGTTACAAGATTAAAATGGGGTCAGATTTAACTGTGAGAGATGACTAGTGGTTAAAAGAATGAGACATAAAAGAAGATTGGTTTAAATAGATTTGGTTTATATACAAGGTTCACATAAAAGACTTTAAAACAACACGATAAAACTAGGTAAATGCTGTTAAAAGAATACAGTTCATTTGTCCATACCCTAAAAACAGTCCAAGAATCCCAGTGTGTTGATAAGTCCAATGTGAGTGTCCACCATTGTATATACAATCCACAGAAAGTGTAATCCAAAGTTTGCAGGTGGTGAATGGAAAGGTGAGCTCTAAAATTAGCAAACTCCTTAATCCAACAGTTTGGTGACTGTCCTTTGTTTGTCATGCTGCTCTCTTATACAGTTGTACTTCCTGCTTCCTGTCATGTGTCTAGTCACATGGCAGGCCAACCATCCATTTATTTAAGACACACACACACTTAAAATGTTAAGAGCAATAAAATGGCCTAAAAAAACATGTAAAACACTTAACACTCTATAATACATTTAAATGATTGTAATAAATAGAGCGGTAAAACACGTCTTTCTAAAAGCCAGCATATTATATAAATAGTGAAGAAAAGGCAAAAGCTTACAGCACCTGGTATTCCCAGGCGGTCTCCCATCCAAGTACTAACCAGGCCCGACGCTGCTTTGCTTCCGAGATCAGACGAGATCGGGCGGTCTCAGCGCAGTATGGCCGTAAGCGAGGGCTGCTCCAAAAAGTGGCCTATTTAAAGATCAGCCTCCGTAAAAGCCAGCATATTATATAAATAGTGAAGAAAAGGCAAAAGCTTACAGCACCTGGTATTCCCAGGCGGTCTC
>NW_027394277.1:7890272-7912772 GCF_049309525.1 Garra rufa
CAGGCGGTCTCCCATCCAGAGTTACAAGATTAAAATGGGGTCAGATTTAACTGTGAGAGATGACTAGTGGTTAAAAGAATGAGACATAAAAGAAGATTGGTTTAAATAGATTTGGTTTATATACAAGGTTCACATAAAAAGACTTTAAAACAACACGATAAAACTAGGTAAATGCTGTTAAAAGAATACAGTTCATTTGTCCATACCCTAAAAACAGTCCAAGAATCCCAGTGTGTTGATAAGTCCAATGTGAGTGTCCACCATTGTATATACAATCCACAGAAAGTGTAATCCAAAGTTTGCAGGTGGTGAATGGAAAGGTGAGCTCTAAAATTAGCAAACTCCTTAATCCAACAGTTTGGTGACTGTCCTTTGTATGTCATGCTGCTCTCTTATACAGTTGTACTTCCTGCTTCCTGTCATGTGTCTAGTCACATGGCAGGCCAACCATCCATTTATTTAAGACACACACACACTTAAAATGTTAAGAGCAATAAAATGGCCTAAAAAAACATGTAAAACACTTAACACTCTATAATACATTTAAATGATTGTAATAAATAGAGCGGTAAAACACGTCTTTCTAAAAGCCAGCATATTATATAAATAGTGAAGAAAAGGCAAAAGCTTACAGCACCTGGTATTCCCAGGCGGTCTCCCATCCAAGTACTAACCAGGCCCGACGCTGCTTTGCTTCCGAGATCAGACGAGATCGGGCGGTCTCAGCGCAGTATGGCCGTAAGCGAGGGCTGCTCCAAAAAGTGGGCTATTTAAAGATCAGCCTCCGTAAAAGCCAGCATATTATATAAATAGTGAAGAAAAGGCAAAAGCTTACAGCACCTGGTATTCCCAGGCGGTCTCCCATCTAAGTACTAACCAGGCCCGACGCTGCTTTGCTTCCGAGATCAGACGAGATCGGGCGCTCTCAGCGCAGTATGGCCGTAAGCGAGTACTGCTCCAAAAAGTGGGCTATTTATAGATCAGCCTCCGTAAAAGCCATCATATTATATAAATAGTGAAGAAAAGGCAAAAGCTTACAGCACCTGGTATTCCCAGGCGGTCTCCCATCCAGAGTTACAAGATTAAAATGGGGTCAGATTTAACTGTGAGAGATGACTAGTGGTTAAAAGAATGAGACATAAAAGAAGATTGGTTTAAATAGATTTGGTTTATATACAAGGTTCACATAAAAAGACTTTAAAACAACACGATAAAACTAGGTAAATGCTGTTAAAAGAATACAGTTCATTTGTCCATACCCTAAAAACAGTCCAAGAATCCCAGTGTGTTGATAAGTCCAATGTGAGTGTCCACCATTGTATATACAATCCACAGAAAGTGTAATCCAAAGTTTGCAGGTGGTGAATGGAAAGGTGAGCTCTAAAATTAGCAAACTCCTTAATCCAACAGTTTGGTGACTGTCCTTTGTATGTCATGCTGCTCTCTTATACAGTTGTACTTCCTGCTTCCTGTCATGTGTCTAGTCACATGGCAGGCCAACCATCCATTTATTTAAGACACACACACACTTAAAATGTTAAGAGCAATAAAATGGCCTAAAAAAACATGTAAAACACTTAACACTCTATAATACATTTAAATGATTGTAATAAATAGAGCGGTAAAACACGTCTTTCTAAAAGCCAGCATATTATATAAATAGTGAAGAAAAGGCAAAAGCTTACAGCACCTGGTATTCCCAGGCGGTCTCCCATCCAGAGTTACAAGATTAAAATGGGGTCAGATTTAACTGTGAGAGATGACTAGTGGTTAAAAGAATGAGACATAAAAGAAGATTGGTTTAAATAGATTTGGTTTATATACAAGGTTCACATAAAAGACTTTAAAACAACACGATAAAACTAGGTAAATGCTGTTAAAAGAATACAGTTCATTTGTCCATACCCTAAAAACAGTCCAAGAATCCCAGTGTGTTGATAAGTCCAATGTGAGTGTCCACCATTGTATATACAATCCACAGAAAGTGTAATCCAAAGTTTGCAGGTGGTGAATGGAAAGGTGAGCTCTAAAATTAGCAACTCCTTAATCCAACAGTTTGGTGACTTTTTTTGTCATGCTGCTCTCTTATACAGTTGTACTTCCTGCTTCCTGTCATGTGTCTAGTCACATGGCAGGCCAACCATCCATTTATTAAAGACACACACACACACACACACTTAAAATGTTAAGAGTAATAAAATGGCCTAAAAAACATGTAAAACACTTAACACTCTATAATACATTTAAATGATTGTAATAAATAGAGCGGTAAAACACGTCTTTCTAAAAGCCAGCATATTATATAAATAGTGAAGAAAAGGCAAAAGCTTACAGCACCTGGTATTCCCAGGCGGTCTCCCATCCAAGTACTAACAAGGCCCGACGCTGCTTTGCTTCCGAGATCAGACGAGATCGGGCGCACTCAGCGCAGTATGGCCGTAAGCGAGGACTGCTCCAAAAAGTGGGTTATTTATAGATCAGCCTCCGTAAAAGCCATCATATTATATAAATAGTGAAGAAAAGGCAAAAGCTTACAGCACCTGGTATTCCCAGGCGGTCTCCCATCCAGAGTTACAACATTAAAATGGGGTCAGAATTAACTGTGAGAGATGACTAGTGGTTAAAAGAATGAGACATAAAAGAAGATTGGTTTAAATAGATTTGGTTTTTATACAAGGTTCACATAAAAGACTTTAAAACAACACGATAAAACTAGGTAAATGCTGTTAAAAGAATACAGTTCATTTGTCCATACCCTAAAAACAGTCCAAGAATCCCAGTGTGTTGATAAGTCCAATGTGAGTGTCCACCATTGTATATACAATCCACAGAAAGTGTAATCCAAAGTTTGCAGGTGGTGAATGGAAAGGTGAGCTCTAAAATTAGCAAACTCCTTAATCCAACAGTTTGGTGACTGTCCTTTGTTTGTCATGCTGCTCTCTTATACAGTTGTACTTCCTGCTTCCTGTCATGTGTCTAGTCACATGGCAGGCCAACCATCCATTTATTTAAGACACACACTTAAAATGTTAAGAGCAATAAAATGGCCTAAAAAAACATGTAAAACACTTAACACTCTATAATACATTTAAATGATTGTAATAAATAGAGCGGTAAAACACGTCTTTCTAAAAGCCAGCATATTATATAAATAGTGAAGAAAAGGCAAAAGCTTACAGCACCTGGTATTCCCAGGCGGTCTCCCTTCCAGAGTTACAAGATTAAAATGGGGTCAGATTTAACTGTGAGAGATGACTAGTGGTTAAAAGAATGAGACATAAAAGAAGATTGGTTTAAATAGATTTGGTTTATATACAAGGTTCACATAAAAGACTTTAAAACAACACGATAAAACTAGGTAAATGCTGTTAAAAGAATACAGTTCATTTGTCCATACCCTAAAAACAGTCCAAGAATCCCAGTGTGTTGATAAGTCCAATGTGAGTGTCCACCATTGTATATACAATCCACAGAAAGTGTAATCCAAAGTTTGCAGGTGGTGAATGGAAAGGTGAGCTCTAAAATTAGCAACTCCTTAATCCAACAGTTTGGTGACTTTTTTTGTCATGCTGCTCTCTTATACAGTTGTACTTCCTGCTTCCTGTCATGTGTCTAGTCACATGGCAGGCCAACCATCCATTTATTAAAGACACACACACACTTAAAATGTTAAGAGTAATAAAATGGCCTAAAAAACATGTAAAACACTTAACACTCTATAATACATTTAAATGATTGTAATAAATAGAGCGGTAAAACACGTCTTTCTAAAAGCCAGCATATTATATAAATAGTGAAGAAAAGGCAAAAGCTTACAGCACCTGGTATTCCCAGGCGGTCTCCCATCCAAGTACTAACCAGGCCCGACGCTGCTTTGCTTCCGAGATCAGACGAGATCGGGCGGTCTCAGCGCAGTATGGCCGTAAGCGAGGGCTGCTCCAAAAAGTGGGCTATTTAAAGATCAGCCTCCGTAAAAGCCAGCATATTATATAAATAGTGAAGAAAAGGCAAAAGCTTACAGCACCTGGTATTCCCAGGCGGTCTCCCATCTAAGTACTAACCAGGCCCGACGCTGCTTTGCTTCCGAGATCAGACGAGATCGGGTGCTCTCAGCGCAGTATGGCCGTAAGCGAGTACTGCTCCAAAAAGTGGGCTATTTATAGATCAGCCTCCGTAAAAGCCATCATATTATATAAATAGTGAAGAAAAGGCAAAAGCTTACAGCACCTGGTATTCCCAGGGGGTCTCCCATCCAAGTACTAACCAGGCCCGACGCTGCTTTGCTTCCGAGATCAGACGAGATCGGGCGCACTCAGCGCAGTATGGCCGTAAGCGAGGACTGCTCCAAAAAGTGGGTTATTTATAGATCAGCCTCCGTAAAAGCCATCATATTATATAAATAGTGAAGAAAAGGCAAAAGTTTACAGCACCTGGTATTCCCAGGCGGTCTCCCATCCAGAGTTACAACATTAAAATGGGGTCAGAATTAACTGTGAGAGATGACTAGTGGTTAAAAGAATGAGACATAAAAGAAGATTGGTTTAAATAGATTTGGTTTTTATACAAGGTTCACATAAAAGACTTTAAAACAACACGATAAAACTAGGTAAATGCTGTTAAAAGAATACAGTTCATTTGTCCATACCCTAAAAACAGTAAAAGAATCCCAGTGTGTTGATAAGTCCAATGTGAGTGTCCACCATTGTATATACAATCCACAGAAAGTGTAATCCAAAGTTTGCAGGTGGTGAATGGAAAGGTGAGCTCTAAAATTAGCAAACTCCTTAATCCAACAGTTTGGTGATTGTCCTTTGTTTGTCATGCTGCTCTCTTATACAGTTGTACTTCCTACTTCCTGTCATGTGTCTAGTCACATGGCAGGCCAACCATCCATTTATTTAAGACACACACACACTTAAAATGTTAAGAGCAATAAAATGGCCTAAAAAAACATGTAAAACACTTAACACTCTATAATACATTTAAATGATTGTAATAAATAGAGCGGTAAAACACGTCTTTCTAAAAGCCAGCATATTATATAAATAGTGAAGAAAAGGCAAAAGCTTACAGCACCTGGTATTCCCAGGCGGTCTCCCATCCAAGTACTAACCAGGCCCGACGCTGCTTTGCTTCCGAGATCAGACGAGATCGGGCGGTCTCAGCGCAGTATGGCCGTAAGCGAGGGCTGCTCCAAAAAGTGGGCTATTTAAAGATCAGCCTCCGTAAAAGCCAGCATATTATATAAATAGTGAAGAAAAGGCAAAAGCTTACAGCACCTGGTATTCCCAGGCGGTCTCCCATCTAAGTACTAACCAGGCCCGACGCTGCTTTGCTTCCGAGATCAGACGAGATCGGGCGCTCTCAGCGCAGTATGGCCGTAAGCGAGTACTGCTCCAAAAAGTGGGCTATTTATAGATCAGCCTCCGTAAAAGCCATCATATTATATAAATAGTGAAGAAAAGGCAAAAGCTTACAGCACCTGGTATTCCCAGGCGGTCTCCCATCCAGAGTTACAAGATTAAAATGGGGTCAGATTTAACTGTGAGAGATGACTAGTGGTTAAAAGAATGAGACATAAAAGAAGATTGGTTTAAATAGATTTGGTTTATATACAAGGTTCACATAAAAAGACTTTAAAACAACACGATAAAACTAGGTAAATGCTGTTAAAAGAATACAGTTCATTTGTCCATACCCTAAAAACAGTCCAAGAATCCCAGTGTGTTGATAAGTCCAATGTGAGTGTCCACCATTGTATATACAATCCACAGAAAGTGTAATCCAAAGTTTGCAGGTGGTGAATGGAAAGGTGAGCTCTAAAATTAGCAAACTCCTTAATCCAACAGTTTGGTGACTGTCCTTTGTATGTCATGCTGCTCTCTTATACAGTTGTACTTCCTGCTTCCTGTCATGTGTCTAGTCACATGGCAGGCCAACCATCCATTTATTTAAGACACACACACACTTAAAATGTTAAGAGCAATAAAATGGCCTAAAAAAAACATGTAAAACACTTAACACTCTATAATACATTTAAATGATTGTAATAAATAGAGCGGTAAAACACGTCTTTCTAAAAGCCAGCATATTATATAAATAGTGAAGAAAAGGCAAAAGCTTACAGCACCTGGTATTCCCAGGCGGTCTCCCTTCCAGAGTTACAAGATTAAAATGGGGTCAGATTTAACTGTGAGAGATGACTAGTGGTTAAAAGAATGAGACATAAAAGAAGATTGGTTTAAATAGATTTGGTTTATATACAAGGTTCACATAAAAGACTTTAAAACAACACGATAAAACTAGGTAAATGCTGTTAAAAGAATACAGTTCATTTGTCCATACCCTAAAAACAGTCCAAGAATCCCAGTGTGTTGATAAGTCCAATGTGAGTGTCCACCATTGTATATACAATCCACAGAAAGTGTAATCCAAAGTTTGCAGGTGGTGAATGGAAAGGTGAGCTCTAAAATTAGCAACTCCTTAATCCAACAGTTTGGTGACTTTTTTTGTCATGCTGCTCTCTTATACAGTTGTACTTCCTGCTTCCTGTCATGTGTCTAGTCACATGGCAGGCCAACCATCCATTTATTAAAGACACACACACACTTAAAATGTTAAGAGTAATAAAATGACCTAAAAAACATGTAAAACACTTAACACTCTATAATACATTTAAATGATTGTAATAAATAGAGCGGTAAAACACGTCTTTCTAAAAGCCAGCATATTATATAAATAGTGAAGAAAAGGCAAAAGCTTACAGCACCTGGTATTCCCAGGCGGTCTCCCATCCAAGTACTAACCAGGCCCGACGCTGCTTTGCTTCCGAGATCAGACGAGATCGGGCGGTCTCAGCGCAGTATGGCCGTAAGCGAGGGCTGCTCCAAAAAGTGGGCTATTTAAAGATCAGCCTCCGTAAAAGCCAGCATATTATATAAATAGTGAAGAAAAGGCAAAAGCTTACAGCACCTGGTATTCCCAGGCGGTCTCCCATCTAAGTACTAACCAGGCCCGACGCTGCTTTGCTTCCGAGATCAGACGAGATCGGGTGCTCTCAGCGCAGTATGGCCGTAAGCGAGTACTGCTCCAAAAAGTGGGCTATTTATAGATCAGCCTCCGTAAAAGCCATCATATTATATAAATAGTGAAGAAAAGGCAAAAGCTTACAGCACCTGGTATTCCCAGGGGGTCTCCCATCCAAGTACTAACCAGGCCCGACGCTGCTTTGCTTCCGAGATCAGACGAGATCGGGCGCACTCAGCGCAGTATGGCCGTAAGCGAGGACTGCTCCAAAAAGTGGGTTATTTATAGATCAGCCTCCGTAAAAGCCATCATATTATATAAATAGTGAAGAAAAGGCAAAAGTTTACAGCACCTGGTATTCCCAGGCGGTCTCCCATCCAGAGTTACAACATTAAAATGGGGTCAGAATTAACTGTGAGAGATGACTAGTGGTTAAAAGAATGAGACATAAAAGAAGATTGGTTTAAATAGATTTGGTTTTTATACAAGGTTCACATAAAAGACTTTAAAACAACACGATAAAACTAGGTAAATGCTGTTAAAAGAATACAGTTCATTTGTCCATACCCTAAAAACAGTAAAAGAATCCCAGTGTGTTGATAAGTCCAATGTGAGTGTCCACCATTGTATATACAATCCACAGAAAGTGTAATCCAAAGTTTGCAGGTGGTGAATGGAAAGGTGAGCTCTAAAATTAGCAAACTCCTTAATCCAACAGTTTGGTGACTGTCCTTTGTTTGTCATGCTGCTCTCTTATACAGTTGTACTTCCTACTTCCTGTCATGTGTCTAGTCACATGGCAGGCCAACCATCCATTTATTTAAGACACACACACACTTAAAATGTTAAGAGCAATAAAATGGCCTAAAAAAACATGTAAAACACTTAACACTCTATAATACATTTAAATGATTGTAATAAATAGAGCGGTAAAACACGTCTTTCTAAAAGCCAGCATATTATATAAATAGTGAAGAAAAGGCAAAAGCTTACAGCACCTGGTATTCCCAGGCGGTCTCCCATCCAAGTACTAACCAGGCCCGACGCTGCTTTGCTTCCGAGATCAGACGAGATCGGGCGGTCTCAGCGCAGTATGGCCTTAAGCAGGGGGCTGCTCCAAAAAGTGGGCTATTTAAAGATCAGCCTCCGTAAAAGCCAGCATATTATATAAATAGTGAAGAAAAGGCAAAAGCTTACAGCACCTGGTATTCCCAGGCGGTCTCCCATCTAAGTACTAACCAGGCCCGACGCTGCTTTGCTTCCGAGATCAGACGAGATCGGGCGCTCTCAGCGCAGTATGGCCGTAAGCGAGTACTGCTCCAAAAAGTGGGCTATTTATAGATCAGCCTCCGTAAAAGCCATCATATTATATAAATAGTGAAGAAAAGGCAAAAGCTTACAGCACCTGGTATTCCCAGGCGGTCTCCCATCCAGAGTTACAAGATTAAAATGGGGTCAGATTTAACTGTGAGAGATGACTAGTGGTTAAAAGAATGAGACATAAAAGAAGATTGGTTTAAATAGATTTGGTTTATATACAAGGTTCACATAAAAAGACTTTAAAACAACACGATAAAACTAGGTAAATGCTGTTAAAAGAATACAGTTCATTTGTCCATACCCTAAAAACAGTCCAAGAATCCCAGTGTGTTGATAAGTCCAATGTGAGTGTCCACCATTGTATATACAATCCACAGAAAGTGTAATCCAAAGTTTGCAGGTGGTGAATGGAAAGGTGAGCTCTAAAATTAGCAAACTCCTTAATCCAACAGTTTGGTGACTGTCCTTTGTTTGTCATGCTGCTCTCTTATACAGTTGTACTTCCTGCTTCCTGTCATGTGTCTAGTCACATGGCAGGCCAACCATCCATTTATTTAAGACACACACACACTTAAAATGTTAAGAGCAATAAAATGGCCTAAAAAAACATGTAAAACACTTAACACTCTATAATACATTTAAATGATTGTAATAAATAGAGCGGTAAAACACGTCTTTCTAAAAGCCAGCATATTATATAAATAGTGAAGAAAAGGCAAAAGCTTACAGCACCTGGTATTCCCAGGCGGTCTCCCATCCAAGTACTAACCAGGCCCGACGCTGCTTTGCTTCCGAGATCAGACGAGATCGGGCGGTCTCAGCGCAGTATGGCCGTAAGCGAGGGCTGCTCCAAAAAGTGGCCTATTTAAAGATCAGCCTCCGTAAAAGCCAGCATATTATATAAATAGTGAAGAAAAGGCAAAAGCTTACAGCACCTGGTATTCCCAGGCGGTCTCCCATCTAAGTACTAACCAGGCCCGACGCTGCTTTGCTTCCGAGATCAGACGAGATAGGGCGGTCTCAGCGCGGTATGGCCGTAAGCGAGGGCTGCTCCAAAAAGTGGGCTATTTAAAGATCAGCCTCCGTAAAAGCCAGCATATTATATAAATAGTGAAGAAAAGGCAAAAGCTTACAGCACCTGGTATTCCCAGGCGGTCTCCCATCTAAGTACTAACCAGGCCCGACGCTGCTTTGCTTCCGAGATCAGACCAGATCGGGCGCTCTCAGCGCAGTATGGCCGTAAGCGAGTACTGCTCCAAAAAGTGGGCTATTTATAGATCAGCCTCCGTAAAAGCCATCATATTATATAAATAGTGAAGAAAAGGCAAAAGCTTACAGCACCTGGTATTCCCAGGCGGTCTCCCATCCAAGTACTAACCAGGCCCGACGCTGCTTTGCTTCCGAGATCAGACGAGATCGGGCGCACTCAGCGCAGTATGGCCGTAAGCGAGGACTGCTCCAAAAAGTGGGTTATTTATAGATCAGCCTCCGTAAAAGCCATCATATTATATAAATAGTGAAGAAAAGGCAAAAGCTTACAGCACCTGGTATTCCCAGGCGGTCTCCCATCCAGAGTTACAACATTAAAATGGGGTCAGAATTAACTGTGAGAGATGACTAGTGGTTAAAAGAATGAGACATAAAAGAAGATTGGTTTAAATAGATTTGGTTTTTATACAAGGTTCACATAAAAGACTTTAAAACAACACGATAAAACTAGGTAAATGCTGTTAAAAGAATACAGTTCATTTGTCCATACCCTAAAAACAGTCCAAGAATCCCAGTGTGTTGATAAGTCCAATGTGAGTGTCCACCATTGTATATACAATCCACAGAAAGTGTAATCCAAAGTTTGCAGGTGGTGAATGGAAAGGTGAGCTCTAAAATTAGCAAACTCCTTAATCCAACAGTTTGGTGACTGTCCTTTGTTTGTCATGCTGCTCTCTTATACAGTTGTACTTCCTGCTTCCTGTCATGTGTCTAGTCACATGGCAGGCCAACCATCCATTTATTTAAGACACACACACACACTTAAAATGTTAAGAGCAATAAAATGGCCTAAAAAAACATGTAAAACACTTAACACTCTATAATACATTTAAATGATTGTAATAAATAGAGCGGTAAAACACGTCTTTCTAAAAGCCAGCATATTATATAAATAGTGAAGAAAAGGCAAAAGCTTACAGCACCTGGTATTCCCAGGCGGTCTCCCATCCAAGTACTAACCAGGCCCGACGCTGCTTTGCTTCCGAGATCAGACGAGATCGGGCGGTCTCAGCGCAGTATGGCCGTAAGCGAGGGCTGCTCCAAAAAGTGGGCTATTTAAAGATCAGCCTCCGTAAAAGCCAGCATATTATATAAATAGTGAAGAAAAGGCAAAAGCTTACAGCACCTGGTATTCCCAGGCGGTCTCCCATCTAAGTACTAACCAGGCCCGACGCTGCTTTGCTTCCGAGATCAGACGAGATCGGGCGCTCTCAGCGCAGTATGGCCGTAAGCGAGTACTGCTCCAAAAAGTGGGCTATTTATAGATCAGCCTCCGTAAAAGCCATCATATTATATAAATAGTGAAGAAAAGGCAAAAGCTTACAGCACCTGGTATTCCCAGGCGGTCTCCCATCCAGAGTTACAAGATTAAAATGGGGTCAGATTTAACTGTGAGAGATGACTAGTGGTTAAAAGAATGAGACATAAAAGAAGATTGGTTTAAATAGATTTGGTTTATATACAAGGTTCACATAAAAGACTTTAAAACAACACGATAAAACTAGGTAAATGCTGTTAAAAGAATACAGTTCATTTGTCCATACCCTAAAAACAGTCCAAGAATCCCAGTGTGTTGATAAGTCCAATGTGAGTGTCCACCATTGTATATACAATCCACAGAAAGTGTAATCCAAAGTTTGCAGGTGGTGAATGGAAAGGTGAGCTCTAAAATTAGCAACTCCTTAATCCAACAGTTTGGTGACTTTTTTTGTCATGCTGCTCTCTTATACAGTTGTACTTCCTGCTTCCTGTCATGTGTCTAGTCACATGGCAGGCGAACCATCCATTTATTAAAGACACACACACACTTAAAATGTTAAGAGTAATAAAATGGCCTAAAAAACATGTAAAACACTTAACACTCTATAATACATTTAAATGATTGTAATAAATAGAGCGGTAAAACACGTCTTTCTAAAAGCCAGCATATTATATAAATAGTGAAGAAAAGGCAAAAGCTTACAGCACCTGGTATTCCCAGGCGGTCTCCCATCCAAGTACTAACCAGGCCCGACGCTGCTTTGCTTCCGAGATCAGACGAGATCGGGCGGTCTCAGCGCAGTATGGCCGTAAGCGAGGGCTGCTCCAAAAAGTGGGCTATTTAAAGATCAGCCTCTGTAAAAGCCAGCATATTATATAAATAGTGAAGAAAAGGCAAAAGCTTACAGCACCTGGTATTCCCAGGCGGTCTCCCATCCAGAGTTACAAGATTAAAATGGGGTCAGATTTAACTGTGAGAGATGAGTAGTGGTTAAAAGAATGAGACATAAAAGAAGATTGGTTTAAATAGATTTGGTTTATATACAAGGTTCACATAAAAGACTTTAAAACAACACGATAAAACTAGGTAAATGCTGTTAAAAGAATACAGTTCAATTGTCCATACCCTAAAAACAGTCCAAGAATCCTAGTGTGTTGATAAGTCCAATGTGAGTGTCCACCATTGTATATACAATCCACAGAAAGTGTAATCCAAAGTTTGCAGGTGGTGAATGGAAAGGTGAGCTCTAAAATTAGCAAACTCCTTAATCCAACAGTTTGGTGACTGTCCTTTGTTTGTCATGCTGCTCTCTTATACAGTTGTACTTCCTGCTTCCTGTCATGTGTCTAGTCACATGGCAGGCCAACCATCCATTTATTTAAGACACACACACACTTAAAATGTTAAGAGCAATAAAATGGCCTAAAAAAACATGTAAAACACTTAACAATCTATAATACATTTAAATGATTGTAATAAATAGAGCGGTAAAACACGTCTTTCTAAAAGCCAGCATATTATATAAATAGTGAAGAAAAGGCAAAAGCTTACAGCACCTGGTATTCCCAGGCGGTCTCCCATCCAAGTACTAACCAGGCCCGACGCTGCTTTGCTTCCGAGATCAGACGAGATTGGGCGGTCTCAGCGCGGTATGGCCGTAAGCGAGGGCTGCTCCAAAAAGTGGCCTATTTAAAGATCAGCCTCCGTAAAAGCCAGCATATTATATAAATAGTGAAGAAAAGGCAAAAGCTTACAGCACCTGGTATTCCCAGGCGGTCTCCCATCCAAGTACTAACCAGGCCCGACGCTGCTTTGCTTCCGAGATCAGACGAGATAGGGCGGTCTCAGCGCAGTATGGCCGTAAGTGAGGGCTGCTCCAAAAAGTGGGCTATTTAAAGATCAGCCTCCGTAAAAGCCAGCATATTATATAAATAGTGAAGAAAAGGCAAAAGCTTACAGCACCTGGTATTCCCAGGCGGTCTCCCATCCAGAGTTACAAGATTAAAATGGGGTCAGATTTAACTGTGAGAGATGACTAGTGGTTAAAAGAATGAGACATAAAAGAAGATTGGTTTAAATAGATTTGGTTTATATACAAGGTTCACATAAAAAGACTTTAAAACAACACGATAAAACTAGGTAAATGCTGTTAAAAGAATACAGTTCATTTGTCCATACCCTAAAAACAGTCCAAGAATCCCAGTGTGTTGATAAGTCCAATGTGAGTGTCCACCATTGTATATACAATCCACAGAAAGTGTAATCCAAAGTTTGCAGGTGGTGAATGGAAAGGTGAGCTCTAAAATTAGCAAACTCCTTAATCCAACAGTTTGGTGACTGTCCTTTGTATGTCATGCTGCTCTCTTATACAGTTGTACTTCCTGCTTCCTGTCATGTGTCTAGTCACATGGCAGGCCAACCATCCATTTATTTAAGACACACACACACTTAAAATGTTAAGAGCAATAAAATGGCCTAAAAAAACATGTAAAACACTTAACACTCTATAATACATTTAAATGATTGTAATAAATAGAGCGGTAAAACACGTCTTTCTAAAAGCCAGCATATTATATAAATAGTGAAGAAAAGGCAAAAGCTTACAGCACCTGGTATTCCCAGGCGGTCTCCCATCCAGAGTTACAAGATTAAAATGGGGTCAGATTTAACTGTGAGAGATGACTAGTGGTTAAAAGAATGAGACATAAAAGAAGATTGGTTTAAATAGATTTGGTTTATATACAAGGTTCACATAAAAGACTTTAAAACAACACGATAAAACTAGGTAAATGCTGTTAAAAGAATACAGTTCATTTGTCCATACCCTAAAAACAGTCCAAGAATCCCAGTGTGTTGATAAGTCCAATGTGAGTGTCCACCATTGTATATACAATCCACAGAAAGTGTAATCCAAAGTTTGCAGGTGGTGAATGGAAAGGTGAGCTCTAAAATTAGCAACTCCTTAATCCAACAGTTTGGTGACTTTTTTTGTCATGCTGCTCTCTTATACAGTTGTACTTCCTGCTTCCTGTCATGTGTCTAGTCACATGGCAGGCCAACCATCCATTTATTAAAGACACACACACACACACACTTAAAATGTTAAGAGTAATAAAATGGCCTAAAAAACATGTAAAACACTTAACACTCTATAATACATTTAAATGATTGTAATAAATAGAGCGGTAAAACACGTCTTTCTAAAAGCCAGCATATTATATAAATAGTGAAGAAAAGGCAAAAGCTTACAGCACCTGGTATTCCCAGGCGGTCTCCCATCCAAGTACTAACAAGGCCCGACGCTGCTTTGCTTCCGAGATCAGACGAGATCGGGCGCACTCAGCGCAGTATGGCCGTAAGCGAGGACTGCTCCAAAAAGTGGGTTATTTATAGATCAGCCTCCGTAAAAGCCATCATATTATATAAATAGTGAAGAAAAGGCAAAAGCTTACAGCACCTGGTATTCCCAGGCGGTCTCCCATCCAGAGTTACAACATTAAAATGGGGTCAGAATTAACTGTGAGAGATGACTAGTGGTTAAAAGAATGAGACATAAAAGAAGATTGGTTTAAATAGATTTGGTTTTTATACAAGGTTCACATAAAAGACTTTAAAACAACACGATAAAACTAGGTAAATGCTGTTAAAAGAATACAGTTCATTTGTCCATACCCTAAAAACAGTCCAAGAATCCCAGTGTGTTGATAAGTCCAATGTGAGTGTCCACCATTGTATATACAATCCACAGAAAGTGTAATCCAAAGTTTGCAGGTGGTGAATGGAAAGGTGAGCTCTAAAATTAGCAAACTCCTTAATCCAACAGTTTGGTGACTGTCCTTTGTTTGTCATGCTGCTCTCTTATACAGTTGTACTTCCTGCTTCCTGTCATGTGTCTAGTCACATGGCAGGCCAACCATCCATTTATTTAAGACACACACTTAAAATGTTAAGAGCAATAAAATGGCCTAAAAAAACATGTAAAACACTTAACACTCTATAATACATTTAAATGATTGTAATAAATAGAGCGGTAAAACACGTCTTTCTAAAAGCCAGCATATTATATAAATAGTGAAGAAAAGGCAAAAGCTTACAGCACCTGGTATTCCCAGGCGGTCTCCCTTCCAGAGTTACAAGATTAAAATGGGGTCAGATTTAACTGTGAGAGATGACTAGTGGTTAAAAGAATGAGACATAAAAGAAGATTGGTTTAAATAGATTTGGTTTATATACAAGGTTCACATAAAAGACTTTAAAACAACACGATAAAACTAGGTAAATGCTGTTAAAAGAATACAGTTCATTTGTCCATACCCAAAAAACAGTCCAAGAATCCCAGTGTGTTGATAAGTCCAATGTGAGTGTCCACCATTGTATATACAATCCACAGAAAGTGTAATCCAAAGTTTGCAGGTGGTGAATGGAAAGGTGAGCTCTAAAATTAGCAACTCCTTAATCCAACAGTTTGGTGACTTTTTTTGTCATGCTGCTCTCTTATACAGTTGTACTTCCTGCTTCCTGTCATGTGTCTAGTCACATGGCAGGCCAACCATCCATTTATTAAAGACACACACACACTTAAAATGTTAAGAGTAATAAAATGGCCTAAAAAACATGTAAAACACTTAACACTCTATAATACATTTAAATGATTGTAATAAATAGAGCGGTAAAACACGTCTTTCTAAAAGCCAGCATATTATATAAATAGTGAAGAAAAGGCAAAAGCTTACAGCACCTGGTATTCCCAGGCGGTCTCCCATCCAAGTACTAACCAGGCCCGACGCTGCTTTGCTTCCGAGATCAGACGAGATCGGGCGGTCTCAGCGCAGTATGGCCGTAAGCGAGGGCTGCTCCAAAAAGTGGGCTATTTAAAGATCAGCCTCCGTAAAAGCCAGCATATTATATAAATAGTGAAGAAAAGGCAAAAGCTTACAGCACCTGGTATTCCCAGGCGGTCTCCCATCTAAGTACTAACCAGGCCCGACGCTGCTTTGCTTCCGAGATCAGACGAGATCGGGTGCTCTCAGCGCAGTATGGCCGTAAGCGAGTACTGCTCCAAAAAGTGGGCTATTTATAGATCAGCCTCCGTAAAAGCCATCATATTATATAAATAGTGAAGAAAAGGCAAAAGCTTACAGCACCTGGTATTCCCAGGGGGTCTCCCATCCAAGTACTAACCAGGCCCGACGCTGCTTTGCTTCCGAGATCAGACGAGATCGGGCGCACTCAGCGCAGTATGGCCGTAAGCGAGGACTGCTCCAAAAAGTGGGTTATTTATAGATCAGCCTCCGTAAAAGCCATCATATTATATAAATAGTGAAGAAAAGGCAAAAGTTTACAGCACCTGGTATTCCCAGGCGGTCTCCCATCCAGAGTTACAACATTAAAATGGGGTCAGAATTAACTGTGAGAGATGACTAGTGGTTAAAAGAATGAGACATAAAAGAAGATTGGTTTAAATAGATTTGGTTTTTATACAAGGTTCACATAAAAGACTTTAAAACAACACGATAAAACTAGGTAAATGCTGTTAAAAGAATACAGTTCATTTGTCCATACCCTAAAAACAGTAAAAGAATCCCAGTGTGTTGATAAGTCCAATGTGAGTGTCCACCATTGTATATACAATCCACAGAAAGTGTAATCCAAAGTTTGCAGGTGGTGAATGGAAAGGTGAGCTCTAAAATTAGCAAACTCCTTAATCCAACAGTTTGGTGACTGTCCTTTGTTTGTCATGCTGCTCTCTTATACAGTTGTACTTCCTACTTCCTGTCATGTGTCTAGTCACATGGCAGGCCAACCATCCATTTATTTAAGACACACACACACTTAAAATGTTAAGAGCAATAAAATGGCCTAAAAAAACATGTAAAACACTTAACACTCTATAATACATTTAAATGATTGTAATAAATAGAGCGGTAAAACACGTCTTTCTAAAAGCCAGCATATTATATAAATAGTGAAGAAAAGGCAAAAGCTTACAGCACCTGGTATTCCCAGGCGGTCTCCCATCCAAGTACTAACCAGGCCCGACGCTGCTTTGCTTCCGAGATCAGACGAGATCGGGCGGTCTCAGCGCAGTATGGCCTTAAGCAGGGGGCTGCTCCAAAAAGTGGGCTATTTAAAGATCAGCCTCCGTAAAAGCCAGCATATTATATAAATAGTGAAGAAAAGGCAAAAGCTTACAGCACCTGGTATTCCCAGGCGGTCTCCCATCTAAGTACTAACCAGGCCCGACGCTGCTTTGCTTCCGAGATCAGACGAGATCGGGCGCTCTCAGCGCAGTATGGCCGTAAGCGAGTACTGCTCCAAAAAGTGGGCTATTTATAGATCAGCCTCCGTAAAAGCCATCATATTATATAAATAGTGAAGAAAAGGCAAAAGCTTACAGCACCTGGTATTCCCAGGCGGTCTCCCATCCAGAGTTACAAGATTAAAATGGGGTCAGATTTAACTGTGAGAGATGACTAGTGGTTAAAAGAATGAGACATAAAAGAAGATTGGTTTAAATAGATTTGGTTTATATACAAGGTTCACATAAAAAGACTTTAAAACAACACGATAAAACTAGGTAAATGCTGTTAAAAGAATACAGTTCATTTGTCCATACCCTAAAAACAGGTAAACTCTGTTAAAAGAATACAGTTCATTTGTCCATACCCTAAAAACAGTCCAAGAACCCCAGTGTGTTGATAAGTCCAATGTGAGTGTCCACCAGTGTATATACAATCCACAGAAAGTGTAATCCAAAGTTTGCAGGTGGTGAATGGAAAGGTGAGCTCTAAAATTAGCAACTCCTCAATCCAACAGTTTGGTGACTGTCCTTTGTTTGTCATGCTGCTCTCTTATACAGTTGTACTTCCTGCTTCCTGTCATGTGTCTAGTCACATGACAGGCCAACCATCCATTTATTAAAGACACATACACTTAAAATGTTAAGAGTAATAAAATGGCCTAAAAAACATGTAAAACACTTAAAACTCTATAATACATTTAAATGATTGTAATAAATAGAGCGGTAAAACACGTCTTTCTAAAAGCCAGCATATTATATAAATAGTGAAGAAAAGGCAAAAGCTTACAGCACCTGGTATTCCCAGGCGGTCTCCCATCCAAGTACTAACCAGGCCCGACGCTGCTTAGCTTCCGAGATCAGACGAGATCGTGCGCTCTCAGCGCGGTATGGCCATAAGCGAGGGCTGCTCCAAAAAGTGGGCTATTTAAAGATCAGCCTCCGTAAAAGCCAGCATATTATATAAATAGTGAAGAAAAGGCAAAAGCTTACAGCACCTGGTATTCCCAGGCGGTCTCCCATCCAAGTACTAACCAGGCCCGACGCTGCTTAGCTTCCGAGATCAGACGAGATCGGGCGCTCTCAGCGCGGTATGGCCATAAGCGAGGGCTGCTCCAAAAAGTGGGCTATTTAAAGATCAGCCTCCGTAAAAGCCAGCATATTATATAAATAGTGAAGAAAAGGCAAAAGCTTACAGCACCTGGTATTCCCAGGCGGTCTCCCATAAAAGTGTAACAATCGGCCTTATCAGCCGAGTTACAAGACTAAAATGGGGTCAGATTTAACTGTGAGAGATGACTAGTGGTTAAAAGAATGAGACATAAAAGAAAATTGGTTTAAATAGATTTGGTGTATTTACAAGGTTCACATAAAAGACTTTAAAACAACACGATAAAACTAGGTAAACTCTGTTAAAAGAATACAGTTCATTTGTCCATACCCTAAAAACAGGTAAACTCTGTTAAAAGAATACAGTTCATTTGTCCATACCCTAAAAACAGTCCAAGAACCCCAGTGTGTTGATAAGTCCAATGTGAGTGTCCACCAGTGTATATACAATCCACAGAAAGTGTAATCCAAAGTTTGCAGGTGGTGAATGGAAAGGTGAGCTCTAAAATTAGCAACTCCTCAATCCAACAGTTTGGTGACTGTCCTTTGTTTGTCATGCTGCTCTCTTATACAGTTGTACTTCCTGCTTCCTGTCATGTGTCTAGTCACATGACAGGCCAACCATCCATTTATTAAAGACACATACACTTAAAATGTTAAGAGTAATAAAATGGCCTAAAAAACATGTAAAACACTTAAAACTCTATAATACATGTAAATGATTGTAATAAATAGAGCGGTAAAACACGTCTTTCTAAAAGCCAGCATATTATATAAATAGTGAAGAAAAGGCAAAAGCTTACAGCACCTGGTATTCCCAGGCGGTCTCCCATCCAAGTACTAACCAGGCCCGACGCTGCTTAGCTTCCGAGATCAGACGAGATCAGGCGCTCTCAGCGCGGTATGGCCATAAGCAAGGGCTGCTCCAAAAAGTGGGCTATTTAAAGATCAGCCTCCGTAAAAGCCAGCATATTATATAAATAGTGAAGAAAAGGCAAAAGCTTACAGCACCTGGTATTCCCAGGCGGTCTCCCATCCAAGTACTTACCAGGCCCGACGCTGCTTAGCTTCCGAGATCAGACGAGATCGAGCGCTCTCAGCGCGGTATGGCCATAAGCGAGGGCTGCTCCAAAAAGTGGGCTATTTAAAGATCAGCCTCCGTAAAAGCCAGCATATTATATAAATAGTGAAGAAAAGGCAAAAGCTTACAGCACCTGGTATTCCCAGGCGGTCTCCCATAAAAGTGTAACAATCGGCCTTATCAGCCGAGTTACAAGACTAAAATGGGGTCAGATTTAACTGTGAGAGATGACTAGTGGTTAAAAGAATGAGACATAAAAGAAAATTGGTTTAAATAGATTTGGTGTATTTACAAGGTTCACATAAAAGACTTTAAAACGACACGATAAAACTAGGTAAACTCTGTTAAAAGAATACAGTTCATTTGTCCATACCCTAAAAACAGGTAAACTCTGTTAAAAGAATACAGTTAATTTGTCCATACCCTAAAAACAGTCCAAGAACCCCAGTGTGTTGATAAGTCCAATGTGAGTGTCCACCAGTGTATATACAATCCACAGAAAGTGTAATCCAAAGTTTGCAGGTGGTGAATGGAAAGGTGAGCTCTAAAATTAGCAACTCCTCAATCCAACAGTTTGGTGACTGTCCTTTGTTTGTCATGCTGCTCTCTTATACAGTTGTACTTCCTGCTTCCTGTCATGTGTCTAGTCACATGACAGGCCAACCATCCATTTATTAAAGACACATACACTTAAAATGTTAAGAGTAATAAAATGGCCTAAAAAACATGTAAAACACTTAAAACTCTATAATACATGTAAATGATTGTAATAAATAGAGCGGTAAAACACATCTTTCTAAAAGCCAGCATATTATATAAATAGTGAAGAAAAGGCAAAAGCTTACAGCACCTGGTATTCCCAGGCGGTCTCCCATCCAAGTACTAACCAGGCCCGACGCTGCTTAGCTTCCGAGATCAGACGAGATCGGGCGCTCTCAGCGCGGTATGGCCATAAGCAAGGGCTGCTCCAAAAAGTGGGCTATTTAAAGATCAGCCTCCGTAAAAGCCAGCATATTATATAAATAGTGAAGAAAAGGCAAAAGCTTACAGCACCTGGTATTCCCAGGCGGTCTCCCATCCAAGTACTAACCAGGCCCGACGCTGCTTAGCTTCCGAGATCAGACGAGATCGAGCGCTCTCAGCGCGGTATGGCCATAAGCGAGGGCTGCTCCAAAAAGTGGGCTATTTAAAGATCAGCCTCCGTAAAAGCCAGCATATTATATAAATAGTGAAGAAAAGGCAAAAGCTTACAGCACCTGGTATTCCCAGGCGGTCTCCCATAAAAGTGTAACAATCGGCCTTATCAGCCGAGTTACAAGACTAAAATGGGGTCAGATTTAACTGTGAGAGATGACTAGTGGTTAAAAGAATGAGACATAAAAGAAAATTGGTTTAAATAGATTTGGTGTATTTACAAGGTTCACATAAAAGACTTTAAAACAACACGATAAAACTAGGTAAACTCTGTTAAAAGAATACAGTTCATTTGTCCATACCCTAAAAACAGGTAAACTCTGTTAAAAGAATACAGTTAATTTGTCCATACCCTAAAAACAGTCCAAGAACCCCAGTGTGTTGATAAGTCCAATGTGAGTGTCCACCAGTGTATATACAATCCACAGAAAGTGTAATCCAAAGTTTGCAGGTGGTGAATGGAAAGGTGAGCTCTAAAATTAGCAACTCCTCAATCCAACAGTTTGGTGACTGTCCTTTGTTTGTCATGCTGCTCTCTTATACAGTTGTACTTCCTGCTTCCTGTCATGTGTCTAGTCACATGACAGGCCAACCATCCATTTATTAAAGACACATACACTTAAAATGTTAAGAGTAATAAAATGGCCTAAAAAACATGTAAAACACTTAAAACTCTATAATACATGTAAATGATTGTAATAAATAGAGCGGTAAAACACGTCTTTCTAAAAGCCAGCATATTATATAAATAGTGAAGAAAAGGCAAAAGCTTACAGCACCTGGTATTCCCAGGCGGTCTCCCATCCAAGTACTAACCAGGCCCGACGCTGCTTAGCTTCCGAGATCAGACGAGATCGGGCGCTCTCAGCGCGGTATGGCCATAAGCGAGGGCTGCTCCAAAAAGTGGGCTATTTAAAGATCAGCCTCCGTAAAAGCCAGCATATTATATAAATAGTGAAGAAAAGGCAAAAGCTTACAGCACCTGGTATTCCCAGGCGGTCTCCCATCCAAGTACTAACCAGGCCCGACGCTGCTTAGCTTCCGAGATCAGACGAGATCGGGCGCTCTCAGCGCGGTATGGCCATAAGCGAGGGCTGCTCCAAAAAGTAGGCTATTTAAAGATCAGCCTCCGTAAAAGCCAGCATATTATATAAATAGTGAAGAAAAGGCAAAAGCTTACAGCACCTGGGGCCTCATTTATAAAACTTTCTTACGCACTGATTTGATCTTAGAGTGTTCGTACGATCAACTCCACGTCAAAGTACAGATTTATAAAAAACGTCTTTGACGTGGAAAAGTACTTATCTCCACGTCAGATTCCAGCTTGGCGTACGACCGTTTCCTTGTGGTAATGCCTGGTATTGCAGATAGTTCAGCCTCACTATAATTTGATTTCTTGCACTCCTTTTTACTTGCCATTGTCACAGAGTTTTTGCTTTAGGAATGAGCTCATTTTATATGTTAATTAATTAAGCAGAGGCGTTTCGACGGCGGAACATTCAGCTGCACACAATTCCACGATCATTTGTGATTTATAACCGAATGACTGGCGTACGCATGGATTTCGTGGTACGTTCGTTTCTCTGAATCGCTCTTACGATCAAATCAGAAAAGTTCTTAGATAAAATCAAGAATGGTTTCTACGCAAGTCTTTATAAATGAGGCCCCTGGTATTCCCAGGCGGTCTCCCATAAAAGTGTAACAATCGGCCTTATCAGCCGAGTTACAAGACTAAAATGGGGTCAGATTTAACTGTGAGAGATGACTAGTGGTTAAAAGAATGAGACATAAAAGAAAATTGGTTTAAATAGATTTGGTGTATTTACAAGGTTCACATAAAAGACTTTAAAACAACACGATAAAACTAGGTAAACTCTGTTAAAAGAATACAGTTCATTTGTCCATACCCTAAAAACAGGTAAACTCTGTTAAAAGAATACA
>NW_027394277.1:7915272-7925272 GCF_049309525.1 Garra rufa
AGTCCAATGTGAGTGTCCACCAGTGTATATACAATCCACAGAAAGTGTAATCCAAAGTTTGCAGGTGGTGAATGGAAAGGTGAGCTCTAAAATTAGCAACTCCTCAATCCAACAGTTTGGTGACTGTCCTTTGTTTGTCATGCTGCTCTCTTATACAGTTGTACTTCCTGCTTCCTGTCATGTGTCTAGTCACATGACAGGCCAACCATCCATTTATTAAAGACACATACACTTAAAATGTTAAGAGTAATAAAATGGCCTAAAAAACATGTAAAATACTTAAAACTCTATAATACATGTAAATGATTGTAATAAATAGAGCGGTAAAACACGTCTTTCTAAAAGCCAGCATATTATATAAATAGTGAAGAAAAGGCAAAAGCTTACAGCACCTGGTATTCCCAGGCGGTCTCCCATCCAAGTACTAACCAGGCCCGACGCTGCTTAGCTTCCGAGATCAGACGAGATCGGGCGCTCTCAGCGCGGTATGGCCATAAGCGAGGGCTGCTCCAAAAAGTGGGCTATTTAAAGATCAGCCTCCGTAAAAGCCAGCATATTATATAAATAGTGAAGAAAAGGCAAAAGCTTACAGCACCTGGTATTCCCAGGCGGTCTCCCATAAAAGTGTAACAATCGGCCTTATCAGCCGAGTTACAAGACTAAAATGGGGTCAGATTTAACTGTGAGAGATGACTAGTGGTTAAAAGAATGAGACATAAAAGAAAATTGGTTTAAATAGATTTGGTGTATTTACAAGGTTCACATAAAAGACTTTAAAACAACACGATAAAACTAGGTAAACTCTGTTAAAAGAATACAGTTCATTTGTCCATACCCTAAAAACAGGTAAACTCTGTTAAAAGAATACAGTTCATTTGTCCATACCCTAAAAACAGTCCAAGAACCCCAGTGTGTTGATAAGTCCAATGTGAGTGTCCACCAGTGTATATACAATCCACAGAAAGTGTAATCCAAAGTTTGCAGGTGGTGAATGGAAAGGTGAGCTCTAAAATTAGCAACTCCTCAATCCAACAGTTTGGTGACTGTCCTTTGTTTGTCATGCTGCTCTCTTATACAGTTGTACTTCCTGCTTCCTGTCATGTGTCTAGTCACATGACAGGCCAACCATCCATTTATTAAAGACACATACACTTAAAATGTTAAGAGTAATAAAATGGCCTAAAAAACATGTAAAACACTTAAAACTCTATAATACATGTAAATGATTGTAATAAATAGAGCGGTAAAACACGTCTTTCTAAAAGCCAGCATATTATATAAATAGTGAAGAAAAGGCAAAAGCTTACAGCACCTGGTATTCCCAGGCTGTCTCCCATCCAAGTACTAACCAGGCCCGACGCTGCTTAGCTTCCGAGATCAGACGAGATCGGGCGCTCTCAGCGCGGTATGGCCATAAGCGAGGGCTGCTCCAAAAAGTGGGCTATTTAAAGATCAGCCTCCGTAAAAGCCAGCATATTATATAAATAGTGAAGAAAAGGCAAAAGCTTACAGCACCTGGTATTCCCAGGCGGTCTCCCATCCAAGTACTAAGCAGGCCCGACGCTGCTTAGCTTCCGAGATCAGACGAGATCGGGCGCTCTTTTTTTTTTTTTTTTTATTAAGAAATTCCAAACATTAAAATACAAATAAGATTAAAAGTTTTCCTTTAAACAAAACATTTTCATATCACATTCTCTATATATACATTCAGGAATTTCAGAAATCTCTTTCAAATTCTGGCAGTTTCCACATCAAATCTTTTAAGACAGAACAAACGTGTGGAGTAAAAACATGATAAAAAGCATCTAAATTATTTTCACAATTAAAATGCAGATACAGTCTTCCCATGTACACTTCAGTTTTCCTTTTAAACAGTTTCCAAACATCCAACACAGTTTTTTCTTTTTTAGCCACAGTTCTTCTTTCCCATATTGCACTTTTCATCAACATTATCCACAGATTTATAAACTTTTTGTTATTACACTTCTTTTCCCACCCCAACATCACCACTCTGTTCCAGCCAATTACATTTTCATCCCATTCCACAGTCAAATCCCTAATTACACATTTACATTTGTTTAAAAAGGCCTCCAATTCTTTACAATATAAAAACATATGTAAAATCCCCTCCTCTTTCTCCTGGCAAACTTTACACATTGCGTTTTGTTCCATCCCTATTTTCTTTAAAATAATTTCAGTAAAAACCACCTTATGTCTTATAAAATACTCCAAACATTCCAATTTTGTCTCCACACATCTTCCTCTCATGTTTCTCCATATAAAATCTACTTTTAAGTCGCTGAATTTTTGCACCCAGTACTTATTTACAATCGGCTCTTTAAAAACACCATCTCTAAAAACACAATAAAACATTTTTACAGTACATTCTTTAAAATCAAACAATTTCTCCCCCAATTTCACATATATTTTCTCTGTTTGCACTTCTTCCATACTCTCAATCCTTTTAATCCAGTCTTTTGGTATTGCATTTTTTATGGTTTCATAATTGTTTGTTATTTCTTTTTCAGTATATTCTTCTTTTGCCATTTCCATTGTGTCCTCAATGTATTGTGTTGGTAAAAACCCCTCTTTGAACTCATATAAAATATCTCTCAACCTGGTTATCCCCACTCCCATCCATTTCTTAAAAAATATTTCTTTCTCTTGTTTTAAAATGTTGTTATTTAAGAACAGAGGTTGATTTAAAATGTTTTCTCTCCCGTGTGGATTGTACTCAATGTTTGCTAAAAACTTCCCCCAGGCACTTAAAATTTCTCTGTAAAACTCTGGTAAACCTTCTGTCATCCAATTTTTTGTTTTCATCCATAAAATTCCATCCCCCATGTTAAAATCACCACATTTGTTTAAAAAGTATTTCATTGTTTTCTTCCACTCACTTTTGTTATCCTCTTGCAGGTATTTTTTCACTATTTTCACCCTTAAAGCATTTTTTCTCTGTTCTACATCCATCAGTCCTAAGCCACCCCTCTCTACCGCCCCTAATATTGTATTATATGCAATTCTTGCTGGCTTTCCCTCCCATAAAAAGTCAAGAAAAGATTTCTTCAACCTCTGTTCCGTCCATAAAGGTATTTCAGATACATATAAAACATACCACAGCTTAGAAATCATTAAAACATTCAATATTAAAACCTTCCCCTTCAAATTTAAAGTTCTTAATTTCCAAAAATTTAATCTTCTCTCTATATTTGTTATTATTTCTTCCCACATGTCATCTCTTACTTTCTTCTCATTCTTCCCCATTAAAACTCCTAAAATCCTCATTTCTTCCACTTCCTTGAAATTAAAACATTCCATTAAATCCCCAGCTTTACCAAATCTCATGTATACAGTTTTGTCTTCATTTATTTTACTTCCAGACCCTCTACAGTATTCATTTACAACCTTCATAACTTCTTGCACGCTCTCTTTCCCTTTTACAATTATTGTTGTGTCATCAGCATATTGAAAAACTTTTCCCTCTGTCTTATTTTCTTCTATTTCTATCCCTATTATTCCTTCTTTCTGTCTAATAAGCAATCCTAATGGTTCCGATACAAGTGAATATAATAATGCTGAAAGTGGACAACCCTGTCTAATTGATCGAGTGATTTTAAAACATTCTGTTAAAAACCCATTGCATTTTATTCTTGTTAGAGCACCCCTATATAAAATCTCAATCCATTTAATAAAATTTTCCCCAAAACCAAAAACCCTTAAAACCTCAAATAAATACCCGTGTTCCACCCTATCGAAAGCTTTCTCAAAATCTAGACTAATTACATATCCCTCTTCATTTTTTTCTTTCATATACCATATTTCATCTCTTATACTCATCGTTATATCTGCTATGTCCCTTCCTTTTACACCGTATGCTTGATTTGTTTTAATTATGCTTGGCAATACTTCCTTTAATCTATTCGCTAAAACTTTTGCTAAAATCTTAAGATCCGTGTTCAACATTGTAATTGGTCTGTAGTTTTTTAAATCAGTTTTTTCTCCTTTCCTTTTATATATCAGTTTCATTAACCCCATGCTTGTTCTTTCATTAATACCTTCTTTTTCAAAAATTTCTTTAAAAACCTCATTTAAAACCTTTATTAAAACTCCTTTAAAACATAAATAAAATTCAGTTCCCAAACCATCTATACCTGGACTTTTCTTTTTATTCAGTTGATTTATTGCTCTTTCAATCTCTTCTTCCCTAATTTCTTGGTCACATTCTTTTTTATCCTCATCACTTACTCTTGCTTTTATCTGATTCAACAGTTTCTTTGTCTTTTCCTCTTCCACACCCCTTGAGCTAAACAGATCTTCATAAAAAGTTTGTATTTCTTTTAAGACCTTTTCATTCCCTTCCACAATTTCCCCTTTCACCCCTTTTATTTCTTTTATCATTTGGGCTTGCTCTCTCTTTTTCTCCAGGTCAAAAAAAAACTTGGTACATTTTTCTCCCTCCACCACATATTTGGCTTTGCTTCTTAGCCTCGCCCCCTCATACTTTTTTTCTTCTATTTCTTTCAGTTTTTCTTCCATTTCCCTGATCTTTTGTATGTCTTTATTTTCTCTGTTCAATTCCATTCCTAACATTTCTTGTATTTCTTTTTCTTTGTATCTCTTGCATTTCTGTATTAAATTGCAATATTTCATTGAAAATTTTTTGATTAGAAATTTTACATTCTCCCACCATATTCTCTTATCCTCTTCATACATTCCATTTTTCGTTTCTTTTGCTATAATTTCCTTAACCTTTGAAACATAATCTTCATTCTTTAAAACCTGTGTATTTAAAATCCATACTCCCGGCCCCCTTTGCATTTTACTCCCGTCCACCATAAAAAATAAAAACTTGTGATCGCTAAAACTTGTTTCTTCATACTTAATCTTCTCAATAAAATTCTCCACATTTCTCGTACATAAAATAAAGTCTATTCTGGTTTGGCATAAAAAATGTCCCACTATTTGTCTTCTTGAAAATTCTTTTTTCTTTTCATTTCTTTCTCTCCAAACATCTGTCATATTATTTTCTTGCATTAAAGCTTTTAATTCTTTTCTCCCTCTGTCAGTTTTAAAAACCATTCCTTCTGCCATGTCTTGTTTACTAAAAACTGTGTTAAAATCACCCATCATTATTATATCTCTATGTTTCTTAAGAACATTTCTTAAAACATTAAAGAACTCTTTCTTTGCCTTCTCCTCCCCCGGTGCATGTACATTTACTAAAATCAAATCTCTTTCTTCATATTTTGTTTTGACTACCATACATTTCCCCACGTTGTCCTTAAATATAATTGTGCTTACTTTAAAAATATCTTCCTTCATTAAAAATGCCACTCCTCTCCCCAGCCTTCCATCTCCATTATTATATAAAACACCTCCATCCCATCTTTTTTTAAAATCATTCATTAAATCATCCCTCCAGTTTGTTTCCTGTAGTGCAATGATGTCTTCTCTCTTGCATTTTTCTTTAACTTTTTCAAATTTTTTAAAATCTAACAGCCCTCTTGCATTAAAAGTCACACAATTTAAAACCATTAAAAAAAGTGGTAAACATTTAAAAACCATCTTCTCAGTCCTCCTCCAAACCCATCAGTACTTCATATCGGTTCAAACATTTTACTCGTCCCTTTTTCATAATTGTTTTTCTTGCAACTTCCACATTTGGTGTTACCTTTAATGTCCGTCTTCTTGTTGGTTTCTCCACTCTGTCCTTTCCCATGTCCTCCATGTTTTCCTCTTCTTCACTGTCTGTTTCTTTGTTTTGCTTCTTTTCCACTTGTCTCTCTTTATCCACCTCATCCAGAAAATCTTTAAAAGTTGAAGTTATTTCCATTGGTGTCCATGTTAAAGTTCCTTGTAGTGTTTGTTGCTTGCTATTTTCCTCCTTTTGCTCGCCTTCTCTGTCCTTCTCGTTGTTTGTTTCTTTTTCCATTTCATGTTGCTGCAAACTCTCTGTTGCATTCTCTTTTTCAATATTTCCGTCATGCTTGCTGTTTCTTTCATGCATTTGCCCATCCACCTGGATTTCTGTACCTCCCTCCTCTTCCCCAAACCAACACTCACATCTGTCTAAGATCTTTCGGCATTCCGGGCACTTAACCGCAGTACAGTCCCGTGCGAAGTGCCCCCTCTCCTCACATTTGTGGCATTTAAAATCAGGGCAATCTTTCATTAGATGTTCCGGGCTCATGCACAACCGACAGGTCTTCACCTGGTGGCTATGCATCACCCGGAAATATTGCGGCCCTTCAGCTGTTTCCAGCTTTGTGCTGTAAGGGAGGGAGACAACTTCTCTTGGGAACCTCACTCTAACAAACCTTGTACCATCCTCAATGTTAGTGCCCGGATACAGCCTTCGTTTCATTTTTGACACGGGTAGAACACCCCATCCATTCAATTTTCCTAAAATTTCTTCATCATCCAGGTAGACAGGCAAATGCATGAAAGAAACAACATAGTCTCTGTTTTGAAGTTTTTTTACCTCACATACTGTCCCTTTTATTTTCAGTCCATCCATCAAAGCGTCACACATTTCTTCTTTTTCCAGAGTCAGTTCATATTCTTTGCTTTGTCTTGGTCGCACCGCTAAAATTTTTCCTCCTCCGATCTGTTCAGCCACAGCTTTGATAACGTCCACCCCTTTTGCGTCATTTGCCTCTTCCACATTAATAATCACCGTTGCTTCTTTCAAATACCTCCGTTTTTCCAAAACTCCTTTTCTTTCCAAATTAGGTCCAGCTCGTTGTCGTTGTCGTTTTTCCAGTCCAGTGTCATTGACCATTCCAGTTTCTCCCGCCAGTCCAGTATCGTTAACCATGCTTGTCTCTCCAGCCAGTCCAAAGTCGTTTGCCATAAATCCATCCATTGTTTATCAAAAAAAGAAAAAAAATACTAACCACCTTCCAGCCAGCAAACTGCTGCTGTCAGGTGGTTATAAAACTGACAAAAAAATAAAATAAAACACTAATTAAATGATGCAAAACAAACAAACAAAAAACACAAAATGGTGGAGAGCCTTTCTCTCCCTACTGCAGCCAAACCGTGTAAACAACTCACTAGCTCCCTCTAGTGCGCCAAAGGTGGTATGGCCGTAAGCGAGGGCTGCTCCAAAAAGTGGGCCATTTAAAGATCAGCCTCCGTAAAAGCCAGCATATTATATAAATAGTGAAGAAAAGGCAAAAGCTTACAGCACCTGGTATTCCCAGGCGGTCTCCCATCCAAGTGTAACAATCGGCCTTATCAGCCGAGTTACAAGACTAAAATGGGGTCAGATTTAACTGTGAGAGATGACTAGTGGTTAAAAGAATGAGACATAAAAGAAGATTGGTTTAAATAGATTTGGTTTATTTACAAGGTTCACATAAAAGACTTTAAAACAACACGATAAAACGAGGTAAACGCTGTTAAAAGAATACAGTTCATTTGTCCATACCCTAAAAACAGTCCAAGAATCCCAGTGTGTTGATAAGTCCAATGTGAGTGTCCACCGGTGTATATACAATCCACAGAAAGTGTAATCCAAAGTTTGCAGGTGGTGAATGGAAAGGTGAGCTCTAAAATTAGCAACTCCTCAATCCAACAGTTTGGTGACTGTCCTTTGTTTGTCATGCTGCTCTCTTATACAGTTGTACTTCCTGCTTCCTGTCATGTGTCTAGTCACATGGCAGGCCAACCATCCATTTTTTAAAGACACACACTCACTTAAAATGTTAAGAGTAATAAAATGGCCTAAAAAACATGTAAAACACTTAAAACTCTATAATACATTTAAATGATTGTAATAAATAGAGCGGTAAAACACGTCTTTCTAAAAGCCAGCATATTATATAAATAGTGAAGAAAAGGCAAAAGCTTACAGCACCTGGTATTCCCAGGCGGTCTCCCATCCAAGTACTAAGCAGGCCCGACGCTGCTTAGCTTCCGAGATCAGACGAGATCGGGCGCTCTCAGCGCGGTATGGCCGTAAGCGAGGGCTGCTCCAAAAAGTGGGCCATTTAAAGATCAGCCTCCGTAAAAGCCAGCATATTATATAAATAGTGAAGAAAAGGCAGAAGCTTACAGCACCTGGTATTCCCAGGCGGTCTCCCATCCAAGTACTAAGCAGGCCCGACGCTGCTTAGCTTCCGAGATCAGACGAGATCGGGCGCTCTCAGCGCGGTATGGCCGTAAGCGAGGGCTGCTCCAAAAAGTGGGCTATTTAAAGATCAGCCTCCGTAAAAGCCAGCATATTATATAAATAGTGAAGAAAAGGCAAAAGCTTACAGCACCTGGTATTCCCAGGCGGTCTCCCATCCAAGTGTAACAATCGGCCTTATCAGCCGAGTTACAAGACTAAAATGGGGACAGATTTAACTGTGAGAGATGACTAGTGGTTAAAAGAATGAGACATAAAAGAAGATTGGTTTAAATAGATTTGGTTTATTTACAAGGTTCACATAAAAGACTTTAAAACAACACGATAAAACGAGGTAAACGCTGTTAAAAGAATACAGTTCATTTGTCCATACCCTAAAAACAGTCCAAGAATCCCAGTGTGTTGATAAGTCCAATGTGAGTGTCCACCGGTGTATATACAATCCACAGAAAGTGTAATCCAAAGTTTGCAGGTGGTGATTGGAAAGGTGAGCTCTAAAATTAGCAACTCCTCAATCCAACAGTTTGGTGACTGTCCTTTGTTTGTCATGCTGCTCTCTTATACAGTTGTACTTCCTGCTTCCTGTCATGTGTCTAGTCACATGGCAGGCCAACCATCCATTTTTTAAAGACACACACTCACTTAAAATGTTAAGAGTAATAAAATGGCCTAAAAAACATGTAAAACACTTAAAACTCTATAATACATTTAAATGATTGTAATAAATAGAGCGGTAAAACACGTCTTTCTAAAAGCCAGCATATTATATAAATAGTGAAGAAAAGGCAAAAGCTTACAGCACCTGGTATTCCCAGGCGGTCTCCCATCCAAGTACTAAGCAGGCCCGACGCTGCTTAGCTTCCGAGATCAGACGAGATCGGGCGCTCTCAGCGCGGTATGGCCGTAAGCGAGGGCTGCTCCAAAAAGTGGGCTATTTAAAGATCAGCCTCCGTAAAAGCCAGCATATTATATAAATAGTGAAGAAAAGGCAAAAGCTTACAGCACCTGGTATTCCCAGGCGGTCTCCCATCCAAGTGTAACAATCGGCCTTATCAGCCGAGTTACAAGACTAAAATGGGGTCAGATTTAACTGTGAGAGATGACTAGTGGTTAAAAGAATGAGACATAAAAGAAGATTGGTTTAAATAGATTTGGTTTATTTACAAGGTTCACATAAAAGACTTTAAAACAACACGATAAAACGAGGTAAACGCTGTTAAAAGAATACAGTTCATTTGTCCATACCCTAAAAACAGTCCAAGAATCCCAGTGTGTTGATAAGTCCAATGTGAGTGTCCACCGGTGTATATACAATCCACAGAAAGTGTAATCCAAAGTTTGCAGGTGGTGAATGGAAAGGTGAGCTCTAAAATTAGCAACTCCTCAATCCAACAGTTTGGTGACTGTCCTTTGTTTGTCATGCTGCTCTCTTATACAGTTGTACTTCCTGCTTCCTGTCATGTGTCTAGTCACATGGCAGGCCAACCATCCATTTTTTAAAGACACACACTCACTTAAAATGTTAAGAGTAATAAAATGGCCTAAAAAACATGTAAAACACTTAAAACTCTATAATACATTTAAATGATTGTAATAAATAGAGCGGTAAAACACGTCTTTCTAAAAGCCAGCATATTATATAAATAGTGAAGAAAAGGCAAAAGCTTACAGCACCTGGTATTCCCAGGCGGTCTCCCATCCAAGTACTAAGCAGGCCCGACGCTGCTTAGCTTCCGAGATCAGACGAGATCGGGCGCTCTCAGCGCGGTATGGCCGTAAGCGAGGGCTGCTCCAAAAAGTGGGCTATTTAAAGATCAGCCTCCGTAAAAGCCAGCATATTATATAAATAGTGAAGAAAAGGCAAAA
>NW_027394277.1:7930272-8043202 GCF_049309525.1 Garra rufa
CCCATCCAAGTACTAAGCAGGCCCGACGCTGCTTAGCTTCCGAGATCAGACGAGATCGGGCGCTCTCAGCGCGGTATGGCCGTAAGCGAGGGCTGCTCCAAAAAGTGGGCCATTTAAAGATCAGCCTCCGTAAAAGCCAGCATATTATATAAATAGTGAAGAAAAGGCAAAAGCTTACAGCACCTGGTATTCCCAGGCGGTCTCCCATCCAAGTACTAAGCAGGCCCGACGCTGCTTAGCTTCCGAGATCAGACGAGATCGGGCGCTCTCAGCGCGGTATGGCCGTAAGCGAGGGCTGCTCCAAAAAGTGGGCTATTTAAAGATCAGCCTCCGTAAAAGCCAGCATATTATATAAATAGTGAAGAAAAGGCAAAAGCTTACAGCACCTGGTATTCCCAGGCGGTCTCCCATCCAAGTGTAACAATCGGCCTTATCAGCCGAGTTACAAGACTAAAATGGGGTCAGATTTAACTGTGAGAGATGACTAGTGGTTAAAAGAATGAGACATAAAAGAAGATTGGTTTAAATAGATTTGGTTTATTTACAAGGTTCACATAAAAGACTTTAAAACAACACGATAAAACGAGGTAAACGCTGTTAAAAGAATACAGTTCATTTGTCCATACCCTAAAAACAGTCCAAGAATCCCAGTGTGTTGATAAGTCCAATGTGAGTGTCCACCGGTGTATATACAATCCACAGAAAGTGTAATCCAAAGTTTGCAGGTGGTGAATGGAAAGGTGAGCTCTAAAATTAGCAACTCCTCAATCCAACAGTTTGGTGACTGTCCTTTGTTTGTCATGCTGCTCTCTTATACAGTTGTACTTCCTGCTTCCTGTCATGTGTCTAGTCACATGGCAGGCCAACCATCCATTTTTTAAAGACACACACTCACTTAAAATGTTAAGAGTAATAAAATGGCCTAAAAATCATGTAAAACACTTAAAACTCTATAATACATTTAAATGATTGTAATAAATAGAGCGGTAAAACACGTCTTTCTAAAAGCCAGCATATTATATAAATAGTGAAGAAAAGGCAAAAGCTTACAGCACCTGGTATTCCCAGGCGGTCTCCCATCCAAGTACTAAGCAGGCCCGACGCTGCTTAGCTTCCGAGATCAGACGAGATCGGGCGCTCTCAGCGCGGTATGGCCGTAAGCGAGGGCTGCTCCAAAAAGTGGGCCATTTAAAGATCAGCCTCCGTAAAAGCCAGCATATTATATAAATAGTGAAGAAAAGGCAAAAGCTTACAGCACCTGGTATTCCCAGGCGGTCTCCCATCCAAGTACTAAGCAGGCCCGACGCTGCTTAGCTTCCGAGATCAGACGAGATCGGGCGCTCTCAGCGCGGTATGGCCGTAAGCGAGGGCTGCTCCAAAAAGTGGGCTATTTAAAGATCAGCCTCCGTAAAAGCCAGCATATTATATAAATAGTGAAGAAAAGGCAAAAGCTTACAGCACCTGGTATTCCCAGGCGGTCTCCCATCCAAGTGTAACAATCGGCCTTATCAGCCGAGTTACAAGACTAAAATGGGGTCAGATTTAACTGTGAGAGATGACTAGTGGTTAAAAGAATGAGACATAAAAGAAGATTGGTTTAAATAGATTTGGTTTATTTACAAGGTTCACATAAAAGACTTTAAAACAACACGATAAAACGAGGTAAACGCTGTTAAAAGAATACAGTTCATTTGTCCATACCCTAAAAACAGTCCAAGAATCCCAGTGTGTTGATAAGTCCAATGTGAGTGTCCACCGGTGTATATACAATCCACAGAAAGTGTAATCCAAAGTTTGCAGGTGGTGAATGGAAAGGTGAGCTCTAAAATTAGCAACTCCTCAATCCAACAGTTTGGTGACTGTCCTTTGTTTGTCATGCTGCTCTCTTATACAGTTGTACTTCCTGCTTCCTGTCATGTGTCTAGTCACATGGCAGGCCAACCATCCATTTTTTAAAGACACACACTCACTTAAAATGTTAAGAGTAATAAAATGGCCTAAAAAACATGTAAAACACTTAAAACTCTATAATACATTTAAATGATTGTAATAAATAGAGCGGTAAAACACGTCTTTCTAAAAGCCAGCATATTATATAAATAGTGAAGAAAAGGCAAAAGCTTACAGCACCTGGTATTCCCAGGCGGTCTCCCATCCAAGTACTAAGCAGGCCCGACGCTGCTTAGCTTCCGAGATCAGACGAGATCGGGCGCTCTCAGCGCGGTATGGCCGTAAGCGAGGGCTGCTCCAAAAAGTGGGCCATTTAAAGATCAGCCTCCGTAAAAGCCAGCATATTATATAAATAGTGAAGAAAAGGCAAAAGCTTACAGCACCTGGTATTCCCAGGCGGTCTCCCATCCAAGTACTAAGCAGGCCCGACGCTGCTTAGCTTCCGAGATCAGACGAGATCGGGCGCTCTCAGCGCGGTATGGCCGTAAGCGAGGGCTGCTCCAAAAAGTGGGCTATTTAAAGATCAGCCTCCGTAAAAGCCAGCATATTATATAAATAGTGAAGAAAAGGCAAAAGCTTACAGCACCTGGTATTCCCAGGCGGTCTCCCATCCAAGTGTAACAATCGGCCTTATCAGCCGAGTTACAAGACTAAAATGGGGTCAGATTTAACTGTGAGAGATGACTAGTGGTTAAAAGAATGAGACATAAAAGAAGATTGGTTTAAATAGATTTGGTTTATTTACAAGGTTCACATAAAAGACTTTAAAACAACACGATAAAACGAGGTAAACGCTGTTAAAAGAATACAGTTCATTTGTCCATACCCTAAAAACAGTCCAAGAATCCCAGTGTGTTGATAAGTCCAATGTGAGTGTCCACCGGTGTATATACAATCCACAGAAAGTGTAATCCAAAGTTTGCAGGTGGTGAATGGAAAGGTGAGCTCTAAAATTAGCAACTCCTCAATCCAACAGTTTGGTGACTGTCCTTTGTTTGTCATGCTGCTCTCTTATACAGTTGTACTTCCTGCTTCCTGTCATGTGTCTAGTCACATGGCAGGCCAACCATCCATTTTTTAAAGACACACACTCACTTAAAATGTTAAGAGTAATAAAATGGCCTAAAAAACATGTAAAACACTTAAAACTCTATAATACATTTAAATGATTGTAATAAATAGAGCGGTAAAACACGTCTTTCTAAAAGCCAGCATATTATATAAATAGTGAAGAAAAGGCAAAAGCTTACAGCACCTGGTATTCCCAGGCGGTCTCCCATCCAAGTACTAAGCAGGCCCGACGCTGCTTAGCTTCCGAGATCAGACGAGATCGGGCGCTCTCAGCGCGGTATGGCCGTAAGCGAGGGCTGCTCCAAAAAGTGGGCCATTTAAAGATCAGCCTCCGTAAAAGCCAGCATATTATATAAATAGTGAAGAAAAGGCAAAAGCTTACAGCACCTGGTATTCCCAGGCGGTCTCCCATAAAAGTGTAACAATCGGCCTTATCAGCCGAGTTACAAGACTAAAATGGGATCAGATTTAACTGTGAGAGATGACTAGTGGTTAAAAGAATGAGACATAAAAGAAGATTGGTTTAAATAGATTTGGTTTATTTACAAGGTTCACATAAAAGACTTTAAAACAACACGATAAAACGAGGTAAACGCTGTTAAAAGAATACAGTTCATTTGTCCATACCCTAAAAACAGTCCAAGAATCCCAGTGTGTTGATAAGTCCAATGTGAGTGTCCACCGGTGTATATACAATCCACAGAAAGTGTAATCCAAAGTTTGCAGGTGGTGATTGGAAAGGTGAGCTCTAAAATTAGCAACTCCTCAATCCAACAGTTTGGTGACTGTCCTTTGTTTGTCATGCTGCTCTCTTATACAGTTGTACTTCCTGCTTCCTGTCATGTGTCTAGTCACATGGCAGGCCAACCATCCATTTTTTAAAGACACACACTCACTTAAAATGTTAAGAGTAATAAAATGGCCTAAAAACATGTAAAACACTTAAAACTCTATAATACATTTAAATGATTGTAATAAATAGAGCGGTAAAACACGTCTTTCTAAAAGCCAGCATATTATATAAATAGTGAAGAAAAGGCAAAAGCTTACAGCACCTGGTATTCCCAGGCGGTCTCCCATCCAAGTACTAAGCAGGCCCGACGCTGCTTAGCTTCCGAGATCAGACGAGATCGGGCGCTCTCAGCGCGGTATGGCCGTAAGCGAGGGCTGCTCCAAAAAGTGGGCCATTTAAAGATCAGCCTCCGTAAAAGCCAGCATATTATATAAATAGTGAAGAAAAGGCAGAAGCTTACAGCACCTGGTATTCCCAGGCGGTCTCCCATCCAAGTACTAAGCAGGCCCGACGCTGCTTAGCTTCCGAGATCAGACGAGATCGGGCGCTCTCAGCGCGGTATGGCCGTAAGCGAGGGCTGCTCCAAAAAGTGGGCTATTTAAAGATCAGCCTCCGTAAAAGCCAGCATATTATATAAATAGTGAAGAAAAGGCAAAAGCTTACAGCACCTAGTATTCCCAGGCGGTCTCCCATCCAAGTGTAACAATCGGCCTTATCAGCCGAGTTACAAGACTAAAATGGGGTCAGATTTAACTGTGAGAGATGACTAGTGGTTAAAAGAATGAGACATAAAAGAAGATTGGTTTAAATAGATTTGGTTTATTTACAAGGTTCACATAAAAGACTTTAAAACAACACGATAAAACGAGGTAAACGCTGTTAAAAGAATACAGTTCATTTGTCCATACCCTAAAAACAGTCCAAGAATCCCAGTGTGTTGATAAGTCCAATGTGAGTGTCCACCGGTGTATATACAATCCACAGAAAGTGTAATCCAAAGTTTGCAGGTGGTGAATGGAAAGGTGAGCTCTAAAATTAGCAACTCCTCAATCCAACAGTTTGGTGACTGTCCTTTGTTTGTCATGCTGCTCTCTTATACAGTTGTACTTCCTGCTTCCTGTCATGTGTCTAGTCACATGGCAGGCCAACCATCCATTTTTTAAAGACACACACTCACTTAAAATGTTAAGAGTAATAAAATGGCCTAAAAAACATGTAAAACACTTAAAACTCTATAATACATTTAAATGATTGTAATAAATAGAGCGGTAAAACACGTCTTTCTAAAAGCCAGCATATTATATAAATAGTGAAGAAAAGGCAAAAGCTTACAGCACCTGGTATTCCCAGGCGGTCTCCCATCCAAGTACTAAGCAGGCCCGACGCTGCTTAGCTTCCGAGATCAGACGAGATCGGGCGCTCTCAGCGCGGTATGGCCGTAAGCGAGGGCTGCTCCAAAAAGTGGGCCATTTAAAGATCAGCCTCCGTAAAAGCCAGCATATTATATAAATAGTGAAGAAAAGGCAAAAGCTTACAGCACCTGGTATTCCCAGGCGGTCTCCCATCCAAGTGTAACAATCGGCCTTATCAGCCGAGTTACAAGACTAAAATGGGGTCAGATTTAACTGTGAGAGATGACTAGTGGTTAAAAGAATGAGACATAAAAGAAGATTGGTTTAAATAGATTTGGTTTATTTACAAGGTTCACATAAAAGACTTTAAAACAACACGATAAAACGAGGTAAACGCTGTTAAAAGAATACAGTTCATTTGTCCATACCCTAAAAACAGTCCAAGAATCCCAGTGTGTTGATAAGTCCAATGTGAGTGTCCACCGGTGTATATACAATCCACAGAAAGTGTAATCCAAAGTTTGCAGGTGGTGATTGGAAAGGTGAGCTCTAAAATTAGCAACTCCTCAATCCAACAGTTTGGTGACTGTCCTTTGTTTGTCATGCTGCTCTCTTATACAGTTGTACTTCCTGCTTCCTGTCATGTGTCTAGTCACATGGCAGGCCAACCATCCATTTTTTAAAGACACACACTCACTTAAAATGTTAAGAGTAATAAAATGGCCTAAAAAACATGTAAAACACTTAAAACTCTATAATACATTTAAATGATTGTAATAAATAGAGCGGTAAAACACGTCTTTCTAAAAGCCAGCATATTATATAAATAGTGAAGAAAAGGCAAAAGCTTACAGCACCTGGTATTCCCAGGCGGTCTCCCATCCAAGTACTAAGCAGGCCCGACGCTGCTTAGCTTCCGAGATCAGACGAGATCGGGCGCTCTTTTTTTTTTTTTTTTTTTTTTTTTTTTTTTTTTTTTTTCCTCCTTTATTTAAAAAATTAAAATTTTGTTACATTTCAGAGATTCACAAGTTTTCCTTAGGTGTTACAACATTTGTGTTTAACATATTTTACATATTTCCCCATAACCACTTTATTGTATGGTCTTTGAATTCAATCATAGGGTTTCCCTTCACCAATATTTCAATAAAAACCTCCTCCTTCTCATGTGATAAAAGATAGTTCTGTATCAAGTTTACAACAATATCCATCCTGTTTTTAAACATAATCCATACATCCACCTTTTTTCCATCATATTTTGCCATGTTCCTCCTTAACCAAATTACATATTTTGCCACTGTTACACATATATTAAAAACATACATTTTACAATCTTCCATACCAAATAGAAACATTTTTTCCCATTTCTTTTGTTCCTCCACATATTTCTTTCCCAAAAGCAGTTTTGCGATTTTTTTTAACTTTCTCATAAAATCTTCCAATTTTTCACAATAGAAAAACAAATGCCGTAAACCTTCCCCTTCTTTTCTGCATACTTTACATATATCATCTTGTTCAAGTCCTATTTTACACAGTCTCATTTCAGTTAAAATACAATTGTGTCTCAATAAGTAGTTAAAATTTTCTAAAACTGGTTCAATATACTTTAATCTTACATTTCCCCATATTTCCTTTTCATTCAAATCATCATACCTTTCTTTCCAGTAGCTGAGTGCTACTGGTTTCGTAAAAGCCCTTGACCTAAAAACCACATACAAATTTTTCACTGTACATTCTTTCAATTTGATTTTTTCCCCAGCAGTCTTTTTAAGATATACCTCCGGCAATTCATTCTCATCACCTGTCTCATTATTGTCAATTTTTTCAATCCATTCCTTTGGTATTGCTTTTTTCAACTCTTCATATTGTTTCTGTAATCTTGTTTTATACACTCTTTTAAAATCATCCGCCACAGCATCCACAATAACTTGTAATGGTAAATATCCTTTTATCACTTCATATAATACATCTTTTACCTGTCTTATGCCTCCATCCCACCATTCCTTATAGTATACTACATTCCCCTCATTTACAATATTTGGGTTTAAGAAAAGAGGCTGTTCTAAAATCTGAGCTCTTCCTTTTGGTAAAATCTGTACATTTTCTAAAAATTCACCCCATGTCTCTAAAACCTCCATATAAAACCTTGGTATTCCTGCTGTCATCCAATTTTTAACCTTCATCCATAAAACATTACACCCCATTTTAAAAAGACCACATTTTTCCAGAAAGTATTCCATCACACATTTCCAAATTACTTCCTTCCTTGTTTCCAAAAAATGTTGAACATTTTTAATTCTTAAAGATTTCATTCTTAAAAAAGTGTCTAAAAGCCCCAAACCTCCTTCCTTAATATCTCCAATCAATGTTTGATATGCAATCTTGGCTCTCCCCTTTCCCCATAAAAACTTTAAAACCCCTTCTTTGATTTTCTTATAATACCCTTGAGGCAATGGGGTTACTGCCAACACATACCAAACTTTAGAAAGCAATAAAGCATTAATAATTAAAACTTTCCCCTTCAAAGTCAAATTTCTGGTCTGCCAAAATCTTAATCTTTTCTCAATTCCAATTAAAACTCCCTCCCAATTCAAATTATCTGTCTTATTAAAATCCATCCCTACCCAAATTCCTAAAATTTTAATCATCTCCTTTTCTTCTTTGAATGGTATGTGTTGTGATATTTCTTGTACATTTCCAATCCTCATACACACACTTTTCCCCACGTTCACTTTTGCTCCTGAACCATTACAATAGCGCTCTAAGATCCCCATTGCCTCTTTAATACTCTGAATATCTTCAACCAACAAAGTAGTATCGTCCGCGTATTGATACACCGGTTCTCTTTTTTCATTTTTCTCAATTTGTATTGCTTTTATGTTTCTGTCTGCCTTTATAGCCAAACCTAAAGGTTCAGCTACCAGCGTGTATAATAAGGCAGACAATGGACATCCTTGTCTTATCGACCTTGTTGGCTGAAAACATTCAGTTAAAAAACCATTACATTTTATACAAGTTAAAACATCCTTATAAAAAATTCGTATCCATTTTCTAAATTTTTCCCCAAACCCGAAACCTTTAAGAACCTCCAATAAAAACTCATGTTCTACTCTGTCAAACGCCTTCTCCAGATCTAAGCTAATTAAAAACCCCCCTTTATCTTTCTCTTTCATATAATATATTGTGTCTCTTATACTTTTAACCACATCTGCTATGTCTTTTCCTTGCACCCCATATGCTTGTGTTGTTTTAATAATCTTGGGTAAAATACTTTTTAATCTATTGGCTAAAACCTTTGCTAAAATTTTAAAATCTGTATTCAGCATTGTTATTGGTCTAAAATTCTTGAGATCTTTTGAATCACCTCTTCTTTTGTATATAATTTTTATCATTCCTATTTTCATTGTTTCACTCAATATCCCTTTCTTAAAAATTTCTTCATAAACCTCTTTTAAAATCGGTACTAATAGCTCTTTAAATTCCTTATAGAATTCATTTGTTAGACCGTCTACCCCTGGACTTTTCCTTGTCGATAATTGTTGGATTGCAATCTCTATTTCTTCTGCTTTAATATCCTCATCACAGAATTTCTTGTCTTCTTTATTTACCTTTGTTTGGATTTGTTTTATTAAAAATTCTTCATCTTCTCTTTTTATTCCTTGTTTTTTAAACAAGTCCATATAAAATTGCCTAACTGTTTTTAAAATTCCTTCCGTTTCCGTCTCTAAATTGCCATCTTTGTTTAAAACCTCTTTTATTAGATCTGCTTTTTGTCTGTTTCTTTCCAGATTAAAGAAAAATTGTGTACATCTTTCTCCCTCTACGGCATACTTTGCTTTACTTCTTACTATTGCACCTTTACACTTTTCTTCTTCCATTAATTTTAGCTTATCTTGTAACATTACTATTTCCTCAATATTCCCTTTCCCCATCTTCTCCGCCTCTTTTCTTAGCTCATTTTCTAGCTTCTTCCTTAACAGTTGTTCTTTTTGTCTTTTGATTTTTTGAAAAAATTGACTATACTCCATTGAGCTTTTCTTTATCTCCCACTTAACATTATCCCACCAAATTACTTTATCTTCCTTATACATATCATTTTTTAGATTTCCTTCTACCACCTTTTTAATTCTGTCCTTAAAATCATCACTCTTTAAAACCTCCGCATTTAAAATCCATACCCCTCTTCCTCTTTCCACTTTTGTAAAATCTATTGTCAAATGCAATAAAGAATGATCACTCAACCCTACAACTTCATAAAATACATCCTTTATCATCCCTTCCATTTCCTTCATACATAGAACATAATCTATTCTACTTTGTTTTAGCTCTTTTAAAACCATCTGTCTTCTAGAAAAAGTTCTTCTTGTTCTGTTTCTTTCCCTCCAAACATCAATCAATTGGCAATCCTCCATCATCTTTTTCAATTCTTCTCTACCTTTATCTATTCTAAAAACCATGTTACTTGCCAAGTCTAATTCCGTAAAAACAGTATTAAAATCTCCAATCAAAATACCCTTTTCCCATATTCTTACATTGTCAGATATTTTACTAAAAAAACTTTTCTTTTCTTTCTCTTCATTTGGGGCGTGAATGTTATAAATAATTAAATTCTCTTCTCCTTTTTCTATTTTCACTGCTAAGCTTTTCCCCATTTTATCATCATATATCACTTGTTCTTTTCCTCCTATTCTTCTACTGGTTAAAATAGCTACACCACTTCCCACATTTTCTTCTCCATTATTAAAATACATATTCCCATCCCATTTTGTTTGGAACCTTTTCATACTTTCATTTTTCCAATTTGTTTCTTGCAACACAATCACATCAATTCCTTTACATAATACACACATCATCTCAAATTTTTCCATATTCATCAAACCTCTAGCATTCCATGATATCAGTTTTAAAAACATTGAAAAAAGGTGAAAAAAAAATTGAGTAGATAATTAATGTGTAAAAGAATTAATAATATATTCAAAAAAAAGGGGGGGGCTAATCTTCTTCCTCCTCCTCCTCCTCCATTAACACCTGAAAACTATTGACCCATTTAGAATTTTCTGCATCCTTATTCTGTTCTTTTCTTCTCTTTCTCTTTGCACCTTCAATATTGGGTTTTACCTTAATAGTCCTTCTTCTTACTACTTCTTTTCCGTCCCTCCATCTGTCTGTCTTTTCCAGTTCTTTATTTTCCTCCCATGCACCTATTGTTTGCTCTTCCTTGCTTTTTAGTTCTTGAATCTCCATTGCCTCTAAAGTTCTCTGTGTTAATTCCAGCGGTGTCCATATCTCTTCCCTCTCTCCTTTCTGAAAGGTCCCCAACTCCTCTTGGTTTTCTCTTTCTTTAATTTGCTCCAAGTCACCTTTTGTTTGCTCTTCCTTGCTTTTTGGTTCTTTATTCTCCATTGTCTCGAAAGTTCTCTGTGTTATTTCCAAAGGTGTCCATATATTTTCCATTTCCCCTTCCTGAGAGTTCTCAATTACCTCTTGATTTTCTACGTTGGCTTCTTTATTTGTTTCCTTTTCTGTCCCAGCCTCTTCCTCATTTTCCACTTCCTCAATTTCTGTTTCTTTCAACATTTGCCTTCCTTCATTGAAAATTTCTTCATTATGTAATACGTTCTCCCCCTCCATCCAACACTCGCATCTTACCAGCACTCTTCTGCAATCCGGGCACTTTATTGCCTCACAATCTCTTGCGAAGTGTCCTTGCTCCTCGCACTGAAAACACTTGAATTCCGGACAGTCTTTGAACATATGCCCTGGACTCATACACAACCGACAGGTTTTCACCTGCCGATCGTGTAAAATCCGGCAATATTGTGTTCCTTCCTCCGTGTTAAATTTTGTGCTATATGGGAGCGACACCACTTCCTTCGGGAATTTAACCCTTAGGTACCTCGTACCGTCTGCAATTTCTGTGCCCGGATACATCCTCCTTCTAATATCAGATGCTGGTGTTACTCCCCAATCTTTTAATTTATCAAGAATCTCTGAATCTTCAATGTAGGCCGGCAAATGTATGAAGGAAACCACATATTCTCTATCCTGCAAATGTCTTATTTTGCACATTTTTCCTTTTATCTTTAATTCATCATCCAAGTCTTTGCAATCCTCTTTACTCCTCAGTGTTATTTCATATTCCTTTGTTTGCCTAGGTCTTACTGCCAGTATCTTACCTCCTCCAATTCTTTCATTCACTGCTTTTATAATATCCTCCGCTCTTGCATCTCTCAACTCCACCATATCCACAATCACTGTTGCCTCTTTGGAGTACTTCTTTTTGTAATCCGTTCGTTTCTGTCCATCTCGTTGTCTTATTTCCCGCCCATTTTCTGTTTCGTCTCGTCTTTCTCCAGGCATATACACGTCTTCACCTTGTAATCTGTCCGTTCTTGAAGCCATAATCACTACAAAAACTTCCCAGACAGCACAATGCTGCTGGGAAGCTTAGCCACTAACAAAAAAACAAATCAAAAATAAGAAAAAAACAACTGTCCACAAACCAAACAAATAAAAAACAAAACAGAGTGAGCCTTTCTCACCCACTGCAGCCGAACACTTCCTGTTTTACCAGCAACTCACTAGCGCCCCCAGGGTGGTATGGCCGTAAGCGAGGGCTGCTCCAAAAAGTGGGCCATTTAAAGATCAGCCTCCGTAAAAGCCAGCATATTATATAAATAGTGAAGAAAAGGCAAAAGCTTACAGCACCTGGTATTCCCAGGCGGTCTCCCATCCAAGTGTAACAATCGGCCTTATCAGCCGAGTTACAAGACTAAAATGGGGTCAGATTTAACTGTGAGAGATGACTAGTGGTTAAAAGAATGAGACATAAAAGAAGATTGGTTTAAATAGATTTGGTTTATTTACAAGGTTCACATAAAAGACTTTAAAACAACACGATAAAACGAGGTAAACGCTGTTAAAAGAATACAGTTCATTTGTCCATACCCTAAAAACAGTCCAAGAATCCCAGTGTGTTGATAAGTCCAATGTGAGTGTCCACCGGTGTATATACAATCCACAGAAAGTGTAATCCAAAGTTTGCAGGTGGTGAATGGAAAGGTGAGCTCTAAAATTAGCAACTCCTCAATCCAACAGTTTGGTGACTGTCCTTTGTTTGTCATGCTGCTCTCTTATACAGTTGTACTTCCTGCTTCCTGTCATGTGTCTAGTCACATGGCAGGCCAACCATCCATTTTTTAAAGACACACACTCACTTAAAATGTTAAGAGTAATAAAATGGCCTAAAAAACATATAAAACACTTAAAACTCTATAATACATTTAAATGATTGTGATAAATAGAGCGGTAAAACACGTCTTTCTAAAAGCCAGCATATTATATAAATAGTGAAGAAAAGGCAAAAGCTTACAGCACCTGGTATTCCCAGGCGGTCTCCCATCCAAGTACTAAGCAGGTCCGACGCTGCTTAGCTTCCGAGATCAGACGAGATCGGGCGCTCTCAGCGCGGTATGGCCGTAAGCGAGGGCTGCTCCAAAAAGTGGGCCATTTAAAGATCAGCCTCCGTAAAAGCCAGCATATTATATAAATAGTGAAGAAAAGGCAAAAGCTTACAGCACCTGGTATTCCCAGGCGGTCTCCCATCCAAGTGTAACAATCGGCCTTATCAGCCGAGTTACAAGACTAAAATGGGGTCAGATTTAACTGTGAGAGATGACTAGTGGTTAAAAGAATGAGACATAAAAGAAGATTGGTTTAAATAGATTTGGTTTATTTACAAGGTTCACATAAAAGACTTTAAAACAACACGATAAAACGAGGTAAACGCTGTTAAAAGAATACAGTTCATTTGTCCATACCCTAAAAACAGTCCAAGAATCCCAGTGTGTTGATAAGTCCAATGTGAGTGTCCACCGGTGTATATACAATCCACAGAAAGTGTAATCCAAAGTTTGCAGGTGGTGAATGGAAAGGTGAGCTCTAAAATTAGCAACTCCTCAATCCAACAGTTTGGTGACTGTCCTTTGTTTGTCATGCTGCTCTCTTATACAGTTGTACTTCCTGCTTCCTGTCATGTGTCTAGTCACATGGCAGGCCAACCATCCATTTTTTAAAGACACACACTCACTTAAAATGTTAAGAGTAATAAAATGGCCTAAAAAACATGTAAAACACTTAAAACTCTATAATACATTTAAATGATTGTAATAAATAGAGCGGTAAAACACGTCTTTCTAAAAGCCAGCATATTATATAAATAGTGAAGAAAAGGCAAAAGCTTACAGCACCTGGTATTCCCAGGCGGTCTCCCATCCAAGTACTAAGCAGGCCCGACGCTGCTTAGCTTCCGAGATCAGACGAGATCGGGCGCTCTTTTTTTTTTTTTTTTTTTTTTTTTTTTTTTTTTTTTTTTTTTTTTTTTTATTAAGAAATTCCAAACATTAAAATACAAATAAGATTAAAAGTTTTCCTTTAAACAAAACATTTTCATATCACATTCTCTATATATACATTCAGGAATTTCAGAAATCTCTTTCAAATTCTGGCAGTTTCCACATCAAATCTTTTAAGACAGAACAAACGTGTGGAGTAAAAACATGATAAAAAGCATCTAAATTATTTTCACAATTAAAATGCAGATACAGTCTTCCCATGTACACTTCAGTTTTCCTTTTAAACAGTTTCCAAACATCCAACACAGTTTTTTCTTTTTTAGCCACAGTTCTTCTTTCCCATATTGCACTTTTCATCAACATTATCCACAGATTTATAAACTTTTTGTTATTACACTTCTTTTCCCACCCCAACATCACCACTCTGTTCCAGCCAATTACATTTTCATCCCATTCCACAGTCAAATCCCTAATTACACATTTACATTTGTTTAAAAAGGCCTCCAATTCTTTACAATATAAAAACATATGTAAAATCCCCTCCTCTTTCTCCTGGCAAACTTTACACATTGCGTTTTGTTCCATCCCTATTTTCTTTAAAATAATTTCAGTAAAAACCACCTTATGTCTTATAAAATACTCCAAACATTCCAATTTTGTCTCCACACATCTTCCTCTCATGTTTCTCCATATAAAATCTACTTTTAAGTCGCTGAATTTTTGCACCCAGTACTTATTTACAATCGGCTCTTTAAAAACACCATCTCTAAAAACACAATAAAACATTTTTACAGTACATTCTTTAAAATCAAACAATTTCTCCCCCAATTTCACATATATTTTCTCTGTTTGCACTTCTTCCATACTCTCAATCCTTTTAATCCAGTCTTTTGGTATTGCATTTTTTATGGTTTCATAATTGTTTGTTATTTCTTTTTCAGTATATTCTTCTTTTGCCATTTCCATTGTGTCCTCAATGTATTGTGTTGGTAAAAACCCCTCTTTGAACTCATATAAAATATCTCTCAACCTGGTTATCCCCACTCCCATCCATTTCTTAAAAAATATTTCTTTCTCTTGTTTTAAAATGTTGTTATTTAAGAACAGAGGTTGATTTAAAATGTTTTCTCTCCCGTGTGGATTGTACTCAATGTTTGCTAAAAACTTCCCCCAGGCACTTAAAATTTCTCTGTAAAACTCTGGTAAACCTTCTGTCATCCAATTTTTTGTTTTCATCCATAAAATTCCATCCCCCATGTTAAAATCACCACATTTGTTTAAAAAGTATTTCATTGTTTTCTTCCACTCACTTTTGTTATCCTCTTGCAGGTATTTTTTCACTATTTTCACCCTTAAAGCATTTTTTCTCTGTTCTACATCCATCAGTCCTAAGCCACCCCTCTCTACCGCCCCTAATATTGTATTATATGCAATTCTTGCTGGCTTTCCCTCCCATAAAAAGTCAAGAAAAGATTTCTTCAACCTCTGTTCCGTCCATAAAGGTATTTCAGATACATATAAAACATACCACAGCTTAGAAATCATTAAAACATTCAATATTAAAACCTTCCCCTTCAAATTTAAAGTTCTTAATTTCCAAAAATTTAATCTTCTCTCTATATTTGTTATTATTTCTTCCCACATGTCATCTCTTACTTTCTTCTCATTCTTCCCCATTAAAACTCCTAAAATCCTCATTTCTTCCACTTCCTTGAAATTAAAACATTCCATTAAATCCCCAGCTTTACCAAATCTCATGTATACAGTTTTGTCTTCATTTATTTTACTTCCAGACCCTCTACAGTATTCATTTACAACCTTCATAACTTCTTGCACGCTCTCTTTCCCTTTTACAATTATTGTTGTGTCATCAGCATATTGAAAAACTTTTCCCTCTGTCTTATTTTCTTCTATTTCTATCCCTATTATTCCTTCTTTCTGTCTAATAAGCAATCCTAATGGTTCCGATACAAGTGAATATAATAATGCTGAAAGTGGACAACCCTGTCTAATTGATCGAGTGATTTTAAAACATTCTGTTAAAAACCCATTGCATTTTATTCTTGTTAGAGCACCCCTATATAAAATCTCAATCCATTTAATAAAATTTTCCCCAAAACCAAAAACCCTTAAAACCTCAAATAAATACCCGTGTTCCACCCTATCGAAAGCTTTCTCAAAATCTAGACTAATTACATATCCCTCTTCATTTTTTTCTTTCATATACCATATTTCATCTCTTATACTCATCGTTATATCTGCTATGTCCCTTCCTTTTACACCGTATGCTTGATTTGTTTTAATTATGCTTGGCAATACTTCCTTTAATCTATTCGCTAAAACTTTTGCTAAAATCTTAAGATCCGTGTTCAACATTGTAATTGGTCTGTAGTTTTTTAAATCAGTTTTTTCTCCTTTCCTTTTATATATCAGTTTCATTAACCCCATGCTTGTTCTTTCATTAATACCTTCTTTTTCAAAAATTTCTTTAAAAACCTCATTTAAAACCTTTATTAAAACTCCTTTAAAACATAAATAAAATTCAGTTCCCAAACCATCTATACCTGGACTTTTCTTTTTATTCAGTTGATTTATTGCTCTTTCAATCTCTTCTTCCCTAATTTCTTGGTCACATTCTTTTTTATCCTCATCACTTACTCTTGCTTTTATCTGATTCAACAGTTTCTTTGTCTTTTCCTCTTCCACACCCCTTGAGCTAAACAGATCTTCATAAAAAGTTTGTATTTCTTTTAAGACCTTTTCATTCCCTTCCACAATTTCCCCTTTCACCCCTTTTATTTCTTTTATCATTTGGGCTTGCTCTCTCTTTTTCTCCAGGTCAAAAAAAAACTTGGTACATTTTTCTCCCTCCACCACATATTTGGCTTTGCTTCTTAGCCTCGCCCCCTCATACTTTTTTTCTTCTATTTCTTTCAGTTTTTCTTCCATTTCCCTGATCTTTTGTATGTCTTTATTTTCTCTGTTCAATTCCATTCCTAACATTTCTTGTATTTCTTTTTCTTTGTATCTCTTGCATTTCTGTATTAAATTGCAATATTTCATTGAAAATTTTTTGATTAGAAATTTTACATTCTCCCACCATATTCTCTTATCCTCTTCATACATTCCATTTTTCGTTTCTTTTGCTATAATTTCCTTAACCTTTGAAACATAATCTTCATTCTTTAAAACCTGTGTATTTAAAATCCATACTCCCGGCCCCCTTTGCATTTTACTCCCGTCCACCATAAAAAATAAAAACTTGTGATCGCTAAAACTTGTTTCTTCATACTTAATCTTCTCAATAAAATTCTCCACATTTCTCGTACATAAAATAAAGTCTATTCTGGTTTGGCATAAAAAATGTCCCACTATTTGTCTTCTTGAAAATTCTTTTTTCTTTTCATTTCTTTCTCTCCAAACATCTGTCATATTATTTTCTTGCATTAAAGCTTTTAATTCTTTTCTCCCTCTGTCAGTTTTAAAAACCATTCCTTCTGCCATGTCTTGTTTACTAAAAACTGTGTTAAAATCACCCATCATTATTATATCTCTATGTTTCTTAAGAACATTTCTTAAAACATTAAAGAACTCTTTCTTTGCCTTCTCCTCCCCCGGTGCATGTACATTTACTAAAATCAAATCTCTTTCTTCATATTTTGTTTTGACTACCATACATTTCCCCACGTTGTCCTTAAATATAATTGTGCTTACTTTAAAAATATCTTCCTTCATTAAAAATGCCACTCCTCTCCCCAGCCTTCCATCTCCATTATTATATAAAACCCCTCCATCCCATCTTTTTTTAAAATCATTCATTAAATCATCCCTCCAGTTTGTTTCCTGTAGTGCAATGATGTCTTCTCTCTTGCATTTTTCTTTAACTTTTTCAAATTTTTTAAAATCTAACAGCCCTCTTGCATTAAAAGTCACACAATTTAAAACCATTAAAAAAAGTGGTAAACATTTAAAAACCATCTTCTCAGTCCTCCTCCAAACCCATCAGTACTTCATATCGGTTCAAACATTTTACTCGTCCCTTTTTCATAATTGTTTTTCTTGCAACTTCCACATTTGGTGTTACCTTTAATGTCCGTCTTCTTGTTGGTTTCTCCACTCTGTCCTTTCCCATGTCCTCCATGTTTTCCTCTTCTTCACTGTCTGTTTCTTTGTTTTGCTTCTTTTCCACTTGTCTCTCTTTATCCACCTCATCCAGAAAATCTTTAAAAGTTGAAGTTATTTCCATTGGTGTCCATGTTAAAGTTCCTTGTAGTGTTTGTTGCTTGCTATTTTCCTCCTTTTGCTCGCCTTCTCTGTCCTTCTCGTTGTTTGTTTCTTTTTCCATTTCATGTTGCTGCAAACTCTCTGTTGCATTCTCTTTTTCAATATTTCCGTCATGCTTGCTGCTTCTTTCATGCATTTGCCCATCCACCTGGATTTCTGTACCTCCCTCCTCTTCCCCAAACCAACACTCACATCTGTCTAAGATCTTTCGGCATTCCGGGCACTTAACCGCAGTACAGTCCCGTGCGAAGTGCCCCCTCTCCTCACATTTGTGGCATTTAAAATCAGGGCAATCTTTCATTAGATGTTCCGGGCTCATGCACAACCGACAGGTCTTCACCTGGTGGCTATGCATCACCCGGAAATATTGCGGCCCTTCAGCTGTTTCCAGCTTTGTGCTGTAAGGGAGGGAGACAACTTCTCTTGGGAACCTCACTCTAACAAACCTTGTACCATCCTCAATGTTAGTGCCCGGATACAGCCTTCGTTTCATTTTTGACACGGGTAGAACACCCCATCCATTCAATTTTCCTAAAATTTCTTCATCATCCAGGTAGACAGGCAAATGCATGAAAGAAACAACATAGTCTCTGTTTTGAAGTTTTTTTACCTCACATACTGTCCCTTTTATTTTCAGTCCATCCATCAAAGCGTCACACATTTCTTCTTTTTCCAGAGTCAGTTCATATTCTTTGCTTTGTCTTGGTCGCACCGCTAAAATTTTTCCTCCTCCGATCTGTTCAGCCACAGCTTTGATAACGTCCACCCCTTTTGCGTCATTTGCCTCTTCCACATTAATAATCACCGTTGCTTCTTTCAAATACCTCCGTTTTTCCAAAACTCCTTTTCTTTCCAAATTAGGTCCAGCTCGTTGTCGTTGTCGTTTTTCCAGTCCAGTGTCATTGACCATTCCAGTTTCTCCCGCCAGTCCAGTATCGTTAACCATGCTTGTCTCTCCAGCCAGTCCAAAGTCGTTTGCCATAAATCCATCCATTGTTTATCAAAAAAAGAGAAAAAAAATACTAACCACCTTCCAGCCAGCAAACTGCTGCTGTCAGGTGGTTATAAAACTGACAAAAAAATAAAATAAAACACTAATTAAATGATGCAAAACAAACAAACAAAAAACACAAAATGGTGGAGAGCCTTTCTCTCCCTACTGCAGCCAAACCGTGTAAACAACTCACTAGCTCCCTCTAGTGCGCCAAAGGTGGTATGGCCGTAAGCGAGGGCTGCTCCAATAAGTGGGCCATTTAAAGATCAGCCTCCGTAAAAGCCAGCATATTATATAAATAGTGAAGAAAAGGCAAAAGCTTACAGCACCTGGTATTCCCAGGCGGTCTCCCATCCAAGTGTAACAATCGGCCTTATCAGCCGAGTTACAAGACTAAAATGGGGTCAGATTTAACTGTGAGAGATGACTAGTGGTTAAAAGAATGAGACATAAAAGAAGATTGGTTTAAATAGATTTGGTTTATTTACAAGGTTCACATAAAAGACTTTAAAACAACACGATAAAACGAGGTAAACGCTGTTAAAAGAATACAGTTCATTTGTCCATACCCTAAAAACAGTCCAAGAATCCCAGTGTGTTGATAAGTCCAATGTGAGTGTCCACCGGTGTATATACAATCCACAGAAAGTGTAATCCAAAGTTTGCAGGTGGTGAATGGAAAGGTGAGCTCTAAAATTAGCAACTCCTCAATCCAACAGTTTGGTGACTGTCCTTTGTTTGTCACGCTGCTCTCTTATACAGTTGTACTTCCTGCTTCCTGTCATGTGTCTAGTCACATGGCAGGCCAACCATCCATTTTTTAAAGACACACACTCACTTAAAATGTTAAGAGTAATAAAATGGCCTAAAAAACATGTAAAACACTTAAAACTCTATAATACATTTAAATGATTGTAATAAATAGAGCGGTAAAACACGTCTTTCTAAAAGCCAGCATATTATATAAATAGTGAAGAAAAGGCAAAAGCTTACAGCACCTGGTATTCCCAGGCGGTCTCCCATCCAAGTACTAAGCAGGCCCGACGCTGCTTAGCTTCCGAGATCAGACGAGATCGGGCGCTCTCAGCGCGGTATGGCCGTAAGCGAGGGCTGCTCCAAAAAGTGGGCCATTTAAAGATCAGCCTCCGTAAAAGCCAGCATATTATATAAATAGTGAAGAAAAGGCAAAAGCTTACAGCACCTGGTATTCCCAGGCGGTCTCCCATCCAAGTACTAAGCAGGCCCGACGCTGCTTAGCTTCCGAGATCAGACGAGATCGGGCGCTCTCAGCGCGGTATGGCCGTAAGCGAGGGCTGCTCCAAAAAGTGGGCTATTTAAAGATCAGCCTCCGTAAAAGCCAGCATATTATATAAATAGTGAAGAAAAGGCAAAAGCTTACAGCACCTGGTATTCCCAGGCGGTCTCCCATCCAAGTGTAACAATCGGCCTTATCAGCCGAGTTACAAGACTAAAATGGGGTCAGATTTAACTGTGAGAGATGACTAGTGGTTAAAAGAATGAGACATAAAAGAAGATTGGTTTAAATAGATTTGGTTTATTTACAAGGTTCACATAAAAGACTTTAAAACAACACGATAAAACGAGGTAAACGCTGTTAAAAGAATACAGTTCATTTGTCCATACCCTAAAAACAGTCCAAGAATCCCAGTGTGTTGATAAGTCCAATGTGAGTGTCCACCGGTGTATATACAATCCACAGAAAGTGTAATCCAAAGTTTGCAGGTGGTGAATGGAAAGGTGAGCTCTAAAATTAGCAACTCCTCAATCCAACAGTTTGGTGACTGTCCTTTGTTTGTCACGCTGCTCTCTTATACAGTTGTACTTCCTGCTTCCTGTCATGTGTCTAGTCACATGGCAGGCCAACCATCCATTTTTTAAAGACACACACTCACTTAAAATGTTAAGAGTAATAAAATGGCCTAAAAAACATGTAAAACACTTAAAACTCTATAATACATTTAAATGATTGTAATAAATAGAGCGGTAAAACACGTCTTTCTAAAAGCCAGCATATTATATAAATAGTGAAGAAAAGGCAAAAGCTTACAGCACCTGGTATTCCCAGGCGGTCTCCCATCCAAGTACTAAGCAGGCCCGACGCTGCTTAGCTTCCGAGATCAGACGAGATCGGGCGCTCTCAGCGCGGTATGGCCGTAAGCGAGGGCTGCTCCAAAAAGTGGGCCATTTAAAGATCAGCCTCCGTAAAAGCCAGCATATTATATAAATAGTGAAGAAAAGGCAAAAGCTTACAGCACCTGGTATTCCCAGGCGGTCTCCCATCCAAGTACTAAGCAGGCCCGACGCTGCTTAGCTTCCGAGATCAGACGAGATCGGGCGCTCTCAGCGCGGTATGGCCGTAAGCGAGGGCTGCTCCAAAAAGTGGGCTATTTAAAGATCAGCCTCCGTAAAAGCCAGCATATTATATAAATAGTGAAGAAAAGGCAAAAGCTTACAGCACCTGGTATTCCCAGGCGGTCTCCCATCCAAGTGTAACAATCGGCCTTATCAGCCGAGTTACAAGACTAAAATGGGGTCAGATTTAACTGTGAGAGATGACTAGTGGTTAAAAGAATGAGACATAAAAGAAGATTGGTTTAAATAGATTTGGTTTATTTACAAGGTTCACATAAAAGACTTTAAAACAACACGATAAAACGAGGTAAACGCTGTTAAAAGAATACAGTTCATTTGTCCATACCCTAAAAACAGTCCAAGAATCCCAGTGTGTTGATAAGTCCAATGTGAGTGTCCACCGGTGTATATACAATCCACAGAAAGTGTAATCCAAAGTTTGCAGGTGGTGAATGGAAAGGTGAGCTCTAAAATTAGCAACTCCTCAATCCAACAGTTTGGTGACTGTCCTTTGTTTGTCACGCTGCTCTCTTATACAGTTGTACTTCCTGCTTCCTGTCATGTGTCTAGTCACATGGCAGGCCAACCATCCATTTTTTAAAGACACACACTCACTTAAAATGTTAAGAGTAATAAAATGGCCTAAAAAACATGTAAAACACTTAAAACTCTATAATACATTTAAATGATTGTAATAAATAGAGCGGTAAAACACGTCTTTCTAAAAGCCAGCATATTATATAAATAGTGAAGAAAAGGCAAAAGCTTACAGCACCTGGTATTCCCAGGCGGTCTCCCATCCAAGTACTAAGCAGGCCCGACGCTGCTTAGCTTCCGAGATCAGACGAGATCGGGCGCTCTCAGCGCGGTATGGCCGTAAGCGAGGGCTGCTCCAAAAAGTGGGCCATTTAAAGATCAGCCTCCGTAAAAGCCAGCATATTATATAAATAGTGAAGAAAAGGCAAAAGCTTACAGCACCTGGTATTCCCAGGCGGTCTCCCATCCAAGTACTAAGCAGGCCCGACGCTGCTTAGCTTCCGAGATCAGACGAGATCGGGCGCTCTCAGCGCGGTATGGCCGTAAGCGAGGGCTGCTCCAAAAAGTGGGCTATTTAAAGATCAGCCTCCGTAAAAGCCAGCATATTATATAAATAGTGAAGAAAAGGCAAAAGCTTACAGCACCTGGTATTCCCAGGCGGTCTCCCATCCAAGTGTAACAATCGGCCTTATCAGCCGAGTTACAAGACTAAAATGGGGTCAGATTTAACTGTGAGAGATGACTAGTGGTTAAAAGAATGAGACATAAAAGAAGATTGGTTTAAATAGATTTGGTTTATTTACAAGGTTCACATAAAAGACTTTAAAACAACACGATAAAACGAGGTAAACGCTGTTAAAAGAATACAGTTCATTTGTCCATACCCTAAAAACAGTCCAAGAATCCCAGTGTGTTGATAAGTCCAATGTGAGTGTCCACCGGTGTATATACAATCCACAGAAAGTGTAATCCAAAGTTTGCAGGTGGTGAATGGAAAGGTGAGCTCTAAAATTAGCAACTCCTCAATCCAACAGTTTGGTGACTGTCCTTTGTTTGTCATGCTGCTCTCTTATACAGTTGTACTTCCTGCTTCCTGTCATGTGTCTAGTCACATGGCAGGCCAACCATCCATTTTTTAAAGACACACACTCACTTAAAATGTTAAGAGTAATAAAATGGCCTAAAAAACATGTAAAACACTTAAAACTCTATAATACATTTAAATGATTGTAATAAATAGAGCGGTAAAACACGTCTTTCTAAAAGCCAGCATATTATATAAATAGTGAAGAAAAGGCAAAAGCTTACAGCACCTGGTATTCCCAGGCGGTCTCCCATCCAAGTACTAAGCAGGCCCGACGCTGCTTAGCTTCCGAGATCAGACGAGATCGGGCGCTCTCAGCGCGGTATGGCCGTAAGCGAGGGCTGCTCCAAAAAGTGGGCCATTTAAAGATCAGCCTCCGTAAAAGCCAGCATATTATATAAATAGTGAAGAAAAGGCAAAAGCTTACAGCACCTGGTATTCCCAGGCGGTCTCCCATCCAAGTACTAAGCAGGCCCGACGCTGCTTAGCTTCCGAGATCAGACGAGATCGGGCGCTCTCAGCGCGGTATGGCCGTAAGCGAGGGCTGCTCCAAAAAGTGGGCTATTTAAAGATCAGCCTCCGTAAAAGCCAGCATATTATATAAATAGTGAAGAAAAGGCAAAAGCTTACAGCACCTGGTATTCCCAGGCGGTCTCCCATCCAAGTGTAACAATCGGCCTTATCAGCCGAGTTACAAGACTAAAATGGGGTCAGATTTAACTGTGAGAGATGACTAGTGGTTAAAAGAATGAGACATAAAAGAAGATTGGTTTAAATAGATTTGGTTTATTTACAAGGTTCACATAAAAGACTTTAAAACAACACGATAAAACGAGGTAAACGCTGTTAAAAGAATACAGTTCATTTGTCCATACCCTAAAAACAGTCCAAGAATCCCAGTGTGTTGATAAGTCCAATGTGAGTGTCCACCGGTGTATATACAATCCACAGAAAGTGTAATCCAAAGTTTGCAGGTGGTGAATGGAAAGGTGAGCTCTAAAATTAGCAACTCCTCAATCCAACAGTTTGGTGACTGTCCTTTGTTTGTCATGCTGCTCTCTTATACAGTTGTACTTCCTGCTTCCTGTCATGTGTCTAGTCACATGGCAGGCCAACCATCCATTTTTTAAAGACACACACTCACTTAAAATGTTAAGAGTAATAAAATGGCCTAAAAATCATGTAAAACACTTAAAACTCTATAATACATTTAAATGATTGTAATAAATAGAGCGGTAAAACACGTCTTTCTAAAAGCCAGCATATTATATAAATAGTGAAGAAAAGGCAAAAGCTTACAGCACCTGGTATTCCCAGGCGGTCTCCCATCCAAGTACTAAGCAGGCCCGACGCTGCTTAGCTTCCGAGATCAGACGAGATCGGGCGCTCTCAGCGCGGTATGGCCGTAAGCGAGGGCTGCTCCAAAAAGTGGGCCATTTAAAGATCAGCCTCCGTAAAAGCCAGCATATTATATAAATAGTGAAGAAAAGGCAAAAGCTTACAGCACCTGGTATTCCCAGGCGGTCTCCCATCCAAGTACTAAGCAGGCCCGACGCTGCTTAGCTTCCGAGATCAGACGAGATCGGGCGCTCTCAGCGCGGTATGGCCGTAAGCGAGGGCTGCTCCAAAAAGTGGGCTATTTAAAGATCAGCCTCCGTAAAAGCCAGCATATTATATAAATAGTGAAGAAAAGGCAAAAGCTTACAGCACCTGGTATTCCCAGGCGGTCTCCCATCCAAGTGTAACAATCGGCCTTATCAGCCGAGTTACAAGACTAAAATGGGGTCAGATTTAACTGTGAGAGATGACTAGTGGTTAAAAGAATGAGACATAAAAGAAGATTGGTTTAAATAGATTTGGTTTATTTACAAGGTTCACATAAAAGACTTTAAAACAACACGATAAAACGAGGTAAACGCTGTTAAAAGAATACAGTTCATTTGTCCATACCCTAAAAACAGTCCAAGAATCCCAGTGTGTTGATAAGTCCAATGTGAGTGTCCACCGGTGTATATACAATCCACAGAAAGTGTAATCCAAAGTTTGCAGGTGGTGAATGGAAAGGTGAGCTCTAAAATTAGCAACTCCTCAATCCAACAGTTTGGTGACTGTCCTTTGTTTGTCATGCTGCTCTCTTATACAGTTGTACTTCCTGCTTCCTGTCATGTGTCTAGTCACATGGCAGGCCAACCATCCATTTTTTAAAGACACACACTCACTTAAAATGTTAAGAGTAATAAAATGGCCTAAAAAACATGTAAAACACTTAAAACTCTATAATACATTTAAATGATTGTAATAAATAGAGCGGTAAAACACGTCTTTCTAAAAGCCAGCATATTATATAAATAGTGAAGAAAAGGCAAAAGCTTACAGCACCTGGTATTCCCAGGCGGTCTCCCATCCAAGTACTAAGCAGGCCCGACGCTGCTTAGCTTCCGAGATCAGACGAGATCGGGCGCTCTCAGCGCGGTATGGCCGTAAGCGAGGGCTGCTCCAAAAAGTGGGCCATTTAAAGATCAGCCTCCGTAAAAGCCAGCATATTATATAAATAGTGAAGAAAAGGCAAAAGCTTACAGCACCTGGTATTCCCAGGCGGTCTCCCATCCAAGTACTAAGCAGGCCCGACGCTGCTTAGCTTCCGAGATCAGACGAGATCGGGCGCTCTCAGCGCGGTATGGCCGTAAGCGAGGGCTGCTCCAAAAAGTGGGCTATTTAAAGATCAGCCTCCGTAAAAGCCAGCATATTATATAAATAGTGAAGAAAAGGCAAAAGCTTACAGCACCTGGTATTCCCAGGCGGTCTCCCATCCAAGTGTAACAATCGGCCTTATCAGCCGAGTTACAAGACTAAAATGGGGTCAGATTTAACTGTGAGAGATGACTAGTGGTTAAAAGAATGAGACATAAAAGAAGATTGGTTTAAATAGATTTGGTTTATTTACAAGGTTCACATAAAAGACTTTAAAACAACACGATAAAACGAGGTAAACGCTGTTAAAAGAATACAGTTCATTTGTCCATACCCTAAAAACAGTCCAAGAATCCCAGTGTGTTGATAAGTCCAATGTGAGTGTCCACCGGTGTATATACAATCCACAGAAAGTGTAATCCAAAGTTTGCAGGTGGTGAATGGAAAGGTGAGCTCTAAAATTAGCAACTCCTCAATCCAACAGTTTGGTGACTGTCCTTTGTTTGTCATGCTGCTCTCTTATACAGTTGTACTTCCTGCTTCCTGTCATGTGTCTAGTCACATGGCAGGCCAACCATCCATTTTTTAAAGACACACACTCACTTAAAATGTTAAGAGTAATAAAATGGCCTAAAAAACATGTAAAACACTTAAAACTCTATAATACATTTAAATGATTGTAATAAATAGAGCGGTAAAACACGTCTTTCTAAAAGCCAGCATATTATATAAATAGTGAAGAAAAGGCAAAAGCTTACAGCACCTGGTATTCCCAGGCGGTCTCCCATCCAAGTACTAAGCAGGCCCGACGCTGCTTAGCTTCCGAGATCAGACGAGATCGGGCGCTCTCAGCGCGGTATGGCCGTAAGCGAGGGCTGCTCCAAAAAGTGGGCCATTTAAAGATCAGCCTCCGTAAAAGCCAGCATATTATATAAATAGTGAAGAAAAGGCAAAAGCTTACAGCACCTGGTATTCCCAGGCGGTCTCCCATCCAAGTACTAAGCAGGCCCGACGCTGCTTAGCTTCCGAGATCAGACGAGATCGGGCGCTCTCAGCGCGGTATGGCCGTAAGCGAGGGCTGCTCCAAAAAGTGGGCTATTTAAAGATCAGCCTCCGTAAAAGCCAGCATATTATATAAATAGTGAAGAAAAGGCAAAAGCTTACAGCACCTGGTATTCCCAGGCGGTCTCCCATCCAAGTGTAACAATCGGCCTTATCAGCCGAGTTACAAGACTAAAATGGGGTCAGATTTAACTGTGAGAGATGACTAGTGGTTAAAAGAATGAGACATAAAAGAAGATTGGTTTAAATAGATTTGGTTTATTTACAAGGTTCACATAAAAGACTTTAAAACAACACGATAAAACGAGGTAAACGCTGTTAAAAGAATACAGTTCATTTGTCCATACCCTAAAAACAGTCCAAGAATCCCAGTGTGTTGATAAGTCCAATGTGAGTGTCCACCGGTGTATATACAATCCACAGAAAGTGTAATCCAAAGTTTGCAGGTGGTGAATGGAAAGGTGAGCTCTAAAATTAGCAACTCCTCAATCCAACAGTTTGGTGACTGTCCTTTGTTTGTCATGCTGCTCTCTTATACAGTTGTACTTCCTGCTTCCTGTCATGTGTCTAGTCACATGGCAGGCCAACCATCCATTTTTTAAAGACACACACTCACTTAAAATGTTAAGAGTAATAAAATGGCCTAAAAAACATGTAAAACACTTAAAACTCTATAATACATTTAAATGATTGTAATAAATAGAGCGGTAAAACACGTCTTTCTAAAAGCCAGCATATTATATAAATAGTGAAGAAAAGGCAAAAGCTTACAGCACCTGGTATTCCCAGGCGGTCTCCCATCCAAGTACTAAGCAGGCCCGACGCTGCTTAGCTTCCGAGATCAGACGAGATCGGGCGCTCTCAGCGCGGTATGGCCGTAAGCGAGGGCTGCTCCAAAAAGTGGGCCATTTAAAGATCAGCCTCCGTAAAAGCCAGCATATTATATAAATAGTGAAGAAAAGGCAAAAGCTTACAGCACCTGGTATTCCCAGGCGGTCTCCCATCCAAGTACTAAGCAGGCCCGACGCTGCTTAGCTTCCGAGATCAGACGAGATCGGGCGCTCTCAGCGCGGTATGGCCGTAAGCGAGGGCTGCTCCAAAAAGTGGGCTATTTAAAGATCAGCCTCCGTAAAAGCCAGCATATTATATAAATAGTGAAGAAAAGGCAAAAGCTTACAGCACCTGGTATTCCCAGGCGGTCTCCCATCCAAGTGTAACAATCGGCCTTATCAGCCGAGTTACAAGACTAAAATGGGGTCAGATTTAACTGTGAGAGATGACTAGTGGTTAAAAGAATGAGACATAAAAGAAGATTGGTTTAAATAGATTTGGTTTATTTACAAGGTTCACATAAAAGACTTTAAAACAACACGATAAAACGAGGTAAACGCTGTTAAAAGAATACAGTTCATTTGTCCATACCCTAAAAACAGTCCAAGAATCCCAGTGTGTTGATAAGTCCAATGTGAGTGTCCACCGGTGTATATACAATCCACAGAAAGTGTAATCCAAAGTTTGCAGGTGGTGAATGGAAAGGTGAGCTCTAAAATTAGCAACTCCTCAATCCAACAGTTTGGTGACTGTCCTTTGTTTGTCATGCTGCTCTCTTATACAGTTGTACTTCCTGCTTCCTGTCATGTGTCTAGTCACATGGCAGGCCAACCATCCATTTTTTAAAGACACACACTCACTTAAAATGTTAAGAGTAATAAAATGGCCTAAAAAACATGTAAAACACTTAAAACTCTATAATACATTTAAATGATTGTAATAAATAGAGCGGTAAAACACGTCTTTCTAAAAGCCAGCATATTATATAAATAGTGAAGAAAAGGCAAAAGCTTACAGCACCTGGTATTCCCAGGCGGTCTCCCATCCAAGTACTAAGCAGGCCCGACGCTGCTTAGCTTCCGAGATCAGACGAGATCGGGCGCTCTCAGCGCGGTATGGCCGTAAGCGAGGGCTGCTCCAAAAAGTGGGCCATTTAAAGATCAGCCTCCGTAAAAGCCAGCATATTATATAAATAGTGAAGAAAAGGCAAAAGCTTACAGCACCTGGTATTCCCAGGCGGTCTCCCATCCAAGTACTAAGCAGGCCCGACGCTGCTTAGCTTCCGAGATCAGACGAGATCGGGCGCTCTCAGCGCGGTATGGCCGTAAGCGAGGGCTGCTCCAAAAAGTGGGCTATTTAAAGATCAGCCTCCGTAAAAGCCAGCATATTATATAAATAGTGAAGAAAAGGCAAAAGCTTACAGCACCTGGTATTCCCAGGCGGTCTCCCATCCAAGTGTAACAATCGGCCTTATCAGCCGAGTTACAAGACTAAAATGGGGTCAGATTTAACTGTGAGAGATGACTAGTGGTTAAAAGAATGAGACATAAAAGAAGATTGGTTTAAATAGATTTGGTTTATTTACAAGGTTCACATAAAAGACTTTAAAACAACACGATAAAACGAGGTAAACGCTGTTAAAAGAATACAGTTCATTTGTCCATACCCTAAAAACAGTCCAAGAATCCCAGTGTGTTGATAAGTCCAATGTGAGTGTCCACCGGTGTATATACAATCCACAGAAAGTGTAATCCAAAGTTTGCAGGTGGTGAATGGAAAGGTGAGCTCTAAAATTAGCAACTCCTCAATCCAACAGTTTGGTGACTGTCCTTTGTTTGTCATGCTGCTCTCTTATACAGTTGTACTTCCTGCTTCCTGTCATGTGTCTAGTCACATGGCAGGCCAACCATCCATTTTTTAAAGACACACACTCACTTAAAATGTTAAGAGTAATAAAATGGCCTAAAAAACATGTAAAACACTTAAAACTCTATAATACATTTAAATGATTGTAATAAATAGAGCGGTAAAACACGTCTTTCTAAAAGCCAGCATATTATATAAATAGTGAAGAAAAGGCAAAAGCTTACAGCACCTGGTATTCCCAGGCGGTCTCCCATCCAAGTACTAAGCAGGCCCGACGCTGCTTAGCTTCCGAGATCAGACGAGATCGGGCGCTCTCAGCGCGGTATGGCCGTAAGCGAGGGCTGCTCCAAAAAGTGGGCCATTTAAAGATCAGCCTCCGTAAAAGCCAGCATATTATATAAATAGTGAAGAAAAGGCAAAAGCTTACAGCACCTGGTATTCCCAGGCGGTCTCCCATCCAAGTACTAAGCAGGCCCGACGCTGCTTAGCTTCCGAGATCAGACGAGATCGGGCGCTCTCAGCGCGGTATGGCCGTAAGCGAGGGCTGCTCCAAAAAGTGGGCTATTTAAAGATCAGCCTCCGTAAAAGCCAGCATATTATATAAATAGTGAAGAAAAGGCAAAAGCTTACAGCACCTGGTATTCCCAGGCGGTCTCCCATCCAAGTGTAACAATCGGCCTTATCAGCCGAGTTACAAGACTAAAATGGGGTCAGATTTAACTGTGAGAGATGACTAGTGGTTAAAAGAATGAGACATAAAAGAAGATTGGTTTAAATAGATTTGGTTTATTTACAAGGTTCACATAAAAGACTTTAAAACAACACGATAAAACGAGGTAAACGCTGTTAAAAGAATACAGTTCATTTGTCCATACCCTAAAAACAGTCCAAGAATCCCAGTGTGTTGATAAGTCCAATGTGAGTGTCCACCGGTGTATATACAATCCACAGAAAGTGTAATCCAAAGTTTGCAGGTGGTGAATGGAAAGGTGAGCTCTAAAATTAGCAACTCCTCAATCCAACAGTTTGGTGACTGTCCTTTGTTTGTCATGCTGCTCTCTTATACAGTTGTACTTCCTGCTTCCTGTCATGTGTCTAGTCACATGGCAGGCCAACCATCCATTTTTTAAAGACACACACTCACTTAAAATGTTAAGAGTAATAAAATGGCCTAAAAAACATGTAAAACACTTAAAACTCTATAATACATTTAAATGATTGTAATAAATAGAGCGGTAAAACACGTCTTTCTAAAAGCCAGCATATTATATAAATAGTGAAGAAAAGGCAAAAGCTTACAGCACCTGGTATTCCCAGGCGGTCTCCCATCCAAGTACTAAGCAGGCCCGACGCTGCTTAGCTTCCGAGATCAGACGAGATCGGGCGCTCTCAGCGCGGTATGGCCGTAAGCGAGGGCTGCTCCAAAAAGTGGGCCATTTAAAGATCAGCCTCCGTAAAAGCCAGCATATTATATAAATAGTGAAGAAAAGGCAGAAGCTTACAGCACCTGGTATTCCCAGGCGGTCTCCCATCCAAGTACTAAGCAGGCCCGACGCTGCTTAGCTTCCGAGATCAGACGAGATCGGGCGCTCTCAGCGCGGTATGGCCGTAAGCGAGGGCTGCTCCAAAAAGTGGGCTATTTAAAGATCAGCCTCCGTAAAAGCCAGCATATTATATAAATAGTGAAGAAAAGGCAAAAGCTTACAGCACCTGGTATTCCCAGGCGGTCTCCCATCCAAGTGTAACAATCGGCCTTATCAGCCGAGTTACAAGACTAAAATGGGGTCAGATTTAACTGTGAGAGATGACTAGTGGTTAAAAGAATGAGACATAAAAGAAGATTGGTTTAAATAGATTTGGTTTATTTACAAGGTTCACATAAAAGACTTTAAAACAACACGATAAAACGAGGTAAACGCTGTTAAAAGAATACAGTTCATTTGTCCATACCCTAAAAACAGTCCAAGAATCCCAGTGTGTTGATAAGTCCAATGTGAGTGTCCACCGGTGTATATACAATCCACAGAAAGTGTAATCCAAAGTTTGCAGGTGGTGAATGGAAAGGTGAGCTCTAAAATTAGCAACTCCTCAATCCAACAGTTTGGTGACTGTCCTTTGTTTGTCATGCTGCTCTCTTATACAGTTGTACTTCCTGCTTCCTGTCATGTGTCTAGTCACATGGCAGGCCAACCATCCATTTTTTAAAGACACACACTCACTTAAAATGTTAAGAGTAATAAAATGGCCTAAAAAACATGTAAAACACTTAAAACTCTATAATACATTTAAATGATTGTAATAAATAGAGCGGTAAAACACGTCTTTCTAAAAGCCAGCATATTATATAAATAGTGAAGAAAAGGCAAAAGCTTACAGCACCTGGTATTCCCAGGCGGTCTCCCATCCAAGTACTAAGCAGGCCCGACGCTGCTTAGCTTCCGAGATCAGACGAGATCGGGCGCTCTCAGCGCGGTATGGCCGTAAGCGAGGGCTGCTCCAAAAAGTGGGCCATTTAAAGATCAGCCTCCGTAAAAGCCAGCATATTATATAAATAGTGAAGAAAAGGCAAAAGCTTACAGCACCTGGTATTCCCAGGCGGTCTCCCATCCAAGTGTAACAATCGGCCTTATCAGCCGAGTTACAAGACTAAAATGGGGTCAGATTTAACTGTGAGAGATGACTAGTGGTTAAAAGAATGAGACATAAAAGAAGATTGGTTTAAATAGATTTGGTTTATTTACAAGGTTCACATAAAAGACTTTAAAACAACACGATAAAACGAGGTAAACGCTGTTAAAAGAATACAGTTCATTTGTCCATACCCTAAAAACAGTCCAAGAATCCCAGTGTGTTGATAAGTCCAATGTGAGTGTCCACCGGTGTATATACAATCCACAGAAAGTGTAATCCAAAGTTTGCAGGTGGTGATTGGAAAGGTGAGCTCTAAAATTAGCAACTCCTCAATCCAACAGTTTGGTGACTGTCCTTTGTTTGTCATGCTGCTCTCTTATACAGTTGTACTTCCTGCTTCCTGTCATGTGTCTAGTCACATGGCAGGCCAACCATCCATTTTTTAAAGACACACACTCACTTAAAATGTTAAGAGTAATAAAATGGCCTAAAAAACATGTAAAACACTTAAAACTCTATAATACATTTAAATGATTGTAATAAATAGAGCGGTAAAACACGTCTTTCTAAAAGCCAGCATATTATATAAATAGTGAAGAAAAGGCAAAAGCTTACAGCACCTGGTATTCCCAGGCGGTCTCCCATCCAAGTACTAAGCAGGCCCGACGCTGCTTAGCTTCCGAGATCAGACGAGATCGGGCGCTCTCAGCGCGGTATGGCCGTAAGCGAGGGCTGCTCCAAAAAGTGGGCCATTTAAAGATCAGCCTCCGTAAAAGCCAGCATATTATATAAATAGTGAAGAAAAGGCAAAAGCTTACAGCACCTGGTATTCCCAGGCGGTCTCCCATCCAAGTACTAAGCAGGCCCGACGCTGCTTAGCTTCCGAGATCAGACGAGATCGGGCGCTCTCAGCGCGGTATGGCCGTAAGCGAGGGCTGCTCCAAAAAGTGGGCTATTTAAAGATCAGCCTCCGTAAAAGCCAGCATATTATATAAATAGTGAAGAAAAGGCAAAAGCTTACAGCACCTGGTATTCCCAGGCGGTCTCCCATCCAAGTGTAACAATCGGCCTTATCAGCCGAGTTACAAGACTAAAATGGGGTCAGATTTAACTGTGAGAGATGACTAGTGGTTAAAAGAATGAGACATAAAAGAAGATTGGTTTAAATAGATTTGGTTTATTTACAAGGTTCACATAAAAGACTTTAAAACAACACGATAAAACGAGGTAAACGCTGTTAAAAGAATACAGTTAATTTGTCCATACCCTAAAAACAGTCCAAGAATCCCAGTGTGTTGATAAGTCCAATGTGAGTGTCCACCGGTGTATATACAATCCACAGAAAGTGTAATCCAAAGTTTGCAGGTGGTGAATGGAAAGGTGAGCTCTAAAATTAGCAACTCCTCAATCCAACAGTTTGGTGACTGTCCTTTGTTTGTCATGCTGCTCTCTTATACAGTTGTACTTCCTGCTTCCTGTCATGTGTCTAGTCACATGGCAGGCCAACCATCCATTTTTTAAAGACACACACTCACTTAAAATGTTAAGAGTAATAAAATGGCCTAAAAAACATGTAAAACACTTAAAACTCTATAATACATTTAAATGATTGTAATAAATAGAGCGGTAAAACACGTCTTTCTAAAAGCCAGCATATTATATAAATAGTGAAGAAAAGGCAAATGCTTACAGCACCTGGTATTCCCAGGCGGTCTCCCATCCAAGTACTAAGCAGGCCCGACGCTGCTTAGCTTCCGAGATCAGACGAGATCTGGCGCTCTCAACACGGTATGGCCGTAAGCGAGGGCTGCTCCAAAAAGTGGGCTATTTAAAGATCAGCCTCCGTAAAAGCCAGCATATTATATAAATAGTGAAGAAAAGGCAAAAGCTTACAGCACCTGGTATTCCCAGGCGGTCTCCCATAAAAGTGTAACAATCGGCCTTATCAGCCGAGTTACAAGACTAAAATGGGATCAGATTTAACTGTGAGAGATGACTAGTGGTTAAAAGAATGAGACATAAAAGAAGATTGGTTTAAATAGATTTGGTTTATTTACAAGGTTCACATAAAAGACTTTAAAACAACACGATAAAACGAGGTAAACGCTGTTAAAAGAATACAGTTCATTTGTCCATACCCTAAAAACAGTCCAAGAATCCCAGTGTGTTGATAAGTCCAATGTGAGTGTCCACCGGTGTATATACAATCCACAGAAAGTGTAATCCAAAGTTTGCAGGTGGTGAATGGAAAGGTGAGCTCTAAAATTAGCAACTCCTCAATCCAACAGTTTGGTGACTGTCCTTTGTTTGTCATGCTGCTCTCTTATACAGTTGTACTTCCTGCTTCCTGTCATGTGTCTAGTCACATGGCAGGCCAACCATCCATTTTTTAAAGACACACACTCACTTAAAATGTTAAGAGTAATAAAATGGCCTAAAAAACATGTAAAACACTTAAAACTCTATAATACATTTAAATGATTGTAATAAATAGAGCGGTAAAACACGTCTTTCTAAAAGCCAGCATATTATATAAATAGTGAAGAAAAGGCAAAAGCTTACAGCACCTGGTATTCCCAGGCGGTCTCCCATCCAAGTACTAAGCAGGCCCGACGCTGCTTAGCTTCCGAGATCAGACGAGATCGGGCGCTCTCAGCGCGGTATGGCCGTAAGCGAGGGCTGCTCCAAAAAGTGGGCTATTTAAAGATCAGCCTCCGTAAAAGCCAGCATATTATATAAATAGTGAAGAAAAGGCAAAAGCTTACAGCACCTGGTATTCCCAGGCGGTCTCCCATCCAAGTGTAACAATCGGCCTTATCAGCCGAGTTACAAGACTAAAATGGGGTCAGATTTAACTGTGAGAGATGACTAGTGGTTAAAAGAATGAGACATAAAAGAAGATTGGTTTAAATAGATTTGGTTTATTTACAAGGTTCACATAAAAGACTTTAAAACAACACGATAAAACGAGGTAAACGCTGTTAAAAGAATACAGTTAATTTGTCCATACCCTAAAAACAGTCCAAGAATCCCAGTGTGTTGATAAGTCCAATGTGAGTGTCCACCGGTGTATATACAATCCACAGAAAGTGTAATCCAAAGTTTGCAGGTGGTGAATGGAAAGGTGAGCTCTAAAATTAGCAACTCCTCAATCCAACAGTTTGGTGACTGTCCTTTGTTTGTCATGCTGCTCTCTTATACAGTTGTACTTCCTGCTTCCTGTCATGTGTCTAGTCACATGGCAGGCCAACCATCCATTTTTTAAAGACACACACTCACTTAAAATGTTAAGAGTAATAAAATGGCCTAAAAAACATGTAAAACACTTAAAACTCTATAATACATTTAAATGATTGTAATAAATAGAGCGGTAAAACACGTCTTTCTAAAAGCCAGCATATTATATAAATAGTGAAGAAAAGGCAAAAGCTTACAGCACCTGGTATTCCCAGGTGGTCTCCCATCCAAGTACTAAGCAGGCCCGACGCTGCTTAGCTTCCGAGATCAGACGAGATCGGGCGCTCTCAGCGCGGTATGGCCGTAAGCGAGGGCTGCTCCAAAAAGTGGGCCATTTAAAGATCAGCCTCCGTAAAAGCCAGCATATTATATAAATAGTGAAGAAAAGGCAAAAGCTTACAGCACCTGGTATTCCCAGGCGGTCTCCCATCCAAGTACTAAGCAGGCCCGACGCTGCTTAGCTTCCGAGATCAGACGAGATCGGTCGCTCTCAACGCTGTATGGCCGTAAGCGAGGGCTGCTCCAAAAAGTGGGCTATTTAAAGATCAGCCTCCGTAAAAGCCAGCATATTATATAAATAGTGAAGAAAAGGCAAAAGCTTACAGCACCTGGTATTCCCAGGCGGTCTCCCATAAAAGTGTAACAATCGGCCTTATCAGCCGAGTTACAAGACTAAAATGGGATCAGATTTAACTGTGAGAGATGACTAGTGGTTAAAAGAATGAGACATAAAAGAAGATTGGTTTAAATAGATTTGGTTTATTTACAAGGTTCACATAAAAGACTTTAAAACAACACGATAAAACGAGGTAAACGCTGTTAAAAGAATACAGTTCATTTGTCCATACCCTAAAAACAGTCCAAGAATCCCAGTGTGTTGATAAGTCCAATGTGAGTGTCCACCGGTGTATATACAATCCACAGAAAGTGTAATCCAAAGTTTGCAGGTGGTGAATGGAAAGGTGAGCTCTAAAATTAGCAACTCCTCAATCCAACAGTTTGGTGACTGTCCTTTGTTTGTCATGCTGCTCTCTTATACAGTTGTACTTCCTGCTTCCTGTCATGTGTCTAGTCACATGGCAGGCCAACCATCCATTTTTTAAAGACACACACTCACTTAAAATGTTAAGAGTAATAAAATGGCCTAAAAAACATGTAAAACACTTAAAACTCTATAATACATTTAAATGATTGTAATAAATAGAGCGGTAAAACACGTCTTTCTAAAAGCCAGCATATTATATAAATAGTGAAGAAAAGGCAAAAGCTTACAGCACCTGGTATTCCCAGGCGGTCTCCCATCCAAGTACTAAGCAGGCCCGACGCTGCTTAGCTTCCGAGATCAGACGAGATCGGGCGCTCTCAGCGCGGTATGGCCGTAAGCGAGGGCTGCTCCAAAAAGTGGGCTATTTAAAGATCAGCCTCCGTAAAAGCCAGCATATTATATAAATAGTGAAGAAAAGGCAAAAGCTTACAGCACCTGGTATTCCCAGGCGGTCTCCCATCCAAGTGTAACAATCGGCCTTATCAGCCGAGTTACAAGACTAAAATGGGGTCAGATTTAACTGTGAGAGATGACTAGTGGTTAAAAGAATGAGACATAAAAGAAAATTGGTTTAAATAGATTTGGTTTATTTACAAGGTTCACATAAAAGACTTTAAAACAACACGATAAAACGAGGTAAACGCTGTTAAAAGAATACAGTTCATTTGTCCATACCCTAAAAACAGTCCAAGAATCCCAGTGTGTTGATAAGTCCAATGTGAGTGTCCACCGGTGTATATACAATCCACAGAAAGTGTAATCCAAAGTTTGCAGGTGGTGATTGGAAAGGTGAGCTCTAAAATTAGCAACTCCTCAATCCAACAGTTTGGTGACTGTCCTTTGTTTGTCATGCTGCTCTCTTATACAGTTGTACTTCCTGCTTCCTGTCATGTGTCTAGTCACATGGCAGGCCAACCATCCATTTTTTAAAGACACACACTCACTTAAAATGTTAAGAGTAATAAAATGGCCTAAAAAACATGTAAAACACTTAAAACTCTATAATACATTTAAATGATTGTAATAAATAGAGCGGTAAAACACGTCTTTCTAAAAGCCAGCATATTATATAAATAGTGAAGAAAAGGCAAAAGCTTACAGCACCTGGTATTCCCAGGCGGTCTCCCATCCAAGTACTAAGCAGGCCCGACGCTGCTTAGCTTCCGAGATCAGACGAGATCGGGCGCTCTCAGCGCAGTATGGCCGTAAGCGAGGGCTGCTCCAAAAAGTGGGCCATTTAAAGATCAGCCTCCGTAAAAGCCAGCATATTATATAAATAGTGAAGAAAAGGCAAAAGCTTACAGCACCTGGTATTCCCAGGCGGTCTCCCATCCAAGTACTAAGCAGGCCCGACGCTGCTTAGCTTCCGAGATCAGACGAGATCAGGCGCTCTCAGCGCGGTATGGCCGTAAGCGAGGGCTGCTCCAAAAAGTGGGCTATTTAAAGATCAGCCTCCGTAAAAGCCAGCATATTATATAAATAGTGAAGAAAAGGCAAAAGCTTACAGCACCTGGTATTCCCAGGCGGTCTCCCATCCAAGTGTAACAATCGGCCTTATCAGCCGAGTTACAAGACTAAAATGGGGTCAGATTTAACTGTGAGAGATGACTAGTGGTTAAAAGAATGAGACATAAAAGAAGATTGGTTTAAATAGATTTGGTTTATTTACAAGGTTCACATAAAAGACTTTAAAACAACACGATAAAACGAGGTAAACGCTGTTAAAAGAATACAGTTCATTTGTCCATACCCTAAAAACAGTCCAAGAATCCCAGTGTGTTGATAAGTCCAATGTGAGTGTCCACCGGTGTATATACAATCCACAGAAAGTGTAATCCAAAGTTTGCAGGTGGTGAATGGAAAGGTGAGCTCTAAAATTAGCAACTCCTCAATCCAACAGTTTGGTGACTGTCCTTTGTTTGTCATGCTGCTCTCTTATACAGTTGTACTTCCTGCTTCCTGTCATGTGTCTAGTCACATGGCAGGCCAACCATCCATTTTTTAAAGACACACACTCACTTAAAATGTTAAGAGTAATAAAATGGCCTAAAAAACATGTAAAACACTTAAAACTCTATAATACATTTAAATGATTGTAATAAATAGAGCGGTAAAACACGTCTTTCTAAAAGCCAGCATATTATATAAATAGTGAAGAAAAGGCAAAAGCTTACAGCACCTGGTATTCCCAGGCGGTCTCCCATCCAAGTACTAAGCAGGCCCGACGCTGCTTAGCTTCCGAGATCAGACGAGATCGGGCGCTCTCAGCGCGGTATGGCCGTAAGCGAGGGCTGCTTCAAAAAGTGGGCTATTTAAAGATCAGCCTCCGTAAAAGCCAGCATATTATATAAATAGTGAAGAAAAGGCAAAAGCTTACAGCACCTGGTATTCCCAGGCGGTCTCCCATCCAAGTGTAACAATCGGCCTTATCAGCCGAGTTACAAGACTAAAATGGGGTCAGATTTAACTGTGAGAGATGACTAGTGGTTAAAAGAATGAGACATAAAAGAAGATTGGTTTAAATAGATTTGGTTTATTTACAAGGTTCACATAAAAGACTTTAAAACAACACGATAAAACGAGGTAAACGCTGTTAAAAGAATACAGTTAATTTGTCCATACCCTAAAAACAGTCCAAGAATCCCAGTGTGTTGATAAGTCCAATGTGAGTGTCCACCGGTGTATATACAATCCACAGAAAGTGTAATCCAAAGTTTGCAGGTGGTGAATGGAAAGGTGAGCTCTAAAATTAGCAACTCCTCAATCCAACAGTTTGGTGACTGTCCTTTGTTTGTCATGCTGCTCTCTTATACAGTTGTACTTCCTGCTTCCTGTCATGTGTCTAGTCACATGGCAGGCCAACCATCCATTTTTTAAAGACACACACTCACTTAAAATGTTAAGAGTAATAAAATGGCCTAAAAAACATGTAAAACACTTAAAACTCTATAATACATTTAAATGATTGTAATAAATAGAGCGGTAAAACACGTCTTTCTAAAAGCCAGCATATTATATAAATAGTGAAGAAAAGGCAAATGCTTACAGCACCTGGTATTCCCAGGCGGTCTCCCATCCAAGTACTAAGCAGGCCCGACGCTGCTTAGCTTCCGAGATCAGACGAGATCTGGCGCTCTCAACGCGGTATGGCCGTAAGCGAGGGCTGCTCCAAAAAGTGGGCTATTTAAAGATCAGCCTCCGTAAAAGCCAGCATATTATATAAATAGTGAAGAAAAGGCAAAAGCTTACAGCACCTGGTATTCCCAGGCGGTCTCCCATAAAAGTGTAACAATCGGCCTTATCAGCCGAGTTACAAGACTAAAATGGGATCAGATTTAACTGTGAGAGATGACTAGTGGTTAAAAGAATGAGACATAAAAGAAGATTGGTTTAAATAGATTTGGTTTATTTACAAGGTTCACATAAAAGACTTTAAAACAACACGATAAAACGAGGTAAACGCTGTTAAAAGAATACAGTTCATTTGTCCATACCCTAAAAACAGTCCAAGAATCCCAGTGTGTTGATAAGTCCAATGTGAGTGTCCACCGGTGTATATACAATCCACAGAAAGTGTAATCCAAAGTTTGCAGGTGGTGAATGGAAAGGTGAGCTCTAAAATTAGCAACTCCTCAATCCAACAGTTTGGTGACTGTCCTTTGTTTGTCATGCTGCTCTCTTATACAGTTGTACTTCCTGCTTCCTGTCATGTGTCTAGTCACATGGCAGGCCAACCATCCATTTTTTAAAGACACACACTCACTTAAAATGTTAAGAGTAATAAAATGGCCTAAAAAACATGTAAAACACTTAAAACTCTATAATACATTTAAATGATTGTAATAAATAGAGCGGTAAAACACGTCTTTCTAAAAGCCAGCATATTATATAAATAGTGAAGAAAAGGCAAAAGCTTACAGCACCTGGTATTCCCAGGCGGTCTCCCATCCAAGTACTAAGCAGGCCCGACGCTGCTTAGCTTCCGAGATCAGACGAGATCGGGCGCTCTCAGCGCGGTATGGCCGTAAGCGAGGGCTGCTCCAAAAAGTGGGCTATTTAAAGATCAGCCTCCGTAAAAGCCAGCATATTATATAAATAGTGAAGAAAAGGCAAAAGCTTACAGCACCTGGTATTCCCAGGCGGTCTCCCATCCAAGTGTAACAATCGGCCTTATCAGCCGAGTTACAAGACTAAAATGGGGTCAGATTTAACTGTGAGAGATGACTAGTGGTTAAAAGAATGAGACATAAAAGAAGATTGGTTTAAATAGATTTGGTTTATTTACAAGGTTCACATAAAAGACTTTAAAACAACACGATAAAACGAGGTAAACGCTGTTAAAAGAATACAGTTAATTTGTCCATACCCTAAAAACAGTCCAAGAATCCCAGTGTGTTGATAAGTCCAATGTGAGTGTCCACCGGTGTATATACAATCCACAGAAAGTGTAATCCAAAGTTTGCAGGTGGTGAATGGAAAGGTGAGCTCTAAAATTAGCAACTCCTCAATCCAACAGTTTGGTGACTGTCCTTTGTTTGTCATGCTGCTCTCTTATACAGTTGTACTTCCTGCTTCCTGTCATGTGTCTAGTCACATGGCAGGCCAACCATCCATTTTTTAAAGACACACACTCACTTAAAATGTTAAGAGTAATAAAATGGCCTAAAAAACATGTAAAACACTTAAAACTCTATAATACATTTAAATGATTGTAATAAATAGAGCGGTAAAACACGTCTTTCTAAAAGCCAGCATATTATATAAATAGTGAAGAAAAGGCAAAAGCTTACAGCACCTGGTATTCCCAGGCGGTCTCCCATCCAAGTACTAAGCAGGCCCGACGCTGCTTAGCTTCCGAGATCAGACGAGATCGGGCGCTCTCAGCGCGGTATGGCCGTAAGCGAGGGCTGCTCCAAAAAGTGGGCCATTTAAAGATCAGCCTCCGTAAAAGCCAGCATATTATATAAATAGTGAAGAAAAGGCAAAAGCTTACAGCACCTGGTATTCCCAGGCGGTCTCCCATCCAAGTACTAAGCAGGCCCGACGCTGCTTAGCTTCCGAGATCAGACGAGATCGGGCGCTCTCAGCGCGGTATGGCCGTAAGCGAGGGCTGCTCCAAAAAGTGGGCTATTTAAAGATCAGCCTCCGTAAAAGCCAGCATATTATATAAATAGTGAAGAAAAGGCAAAAGCTTACAGCACCTGGTATTCCCAGGCGGTCTCCCATCCAAGTGTAACAATCGGCCTTATCAGCCGAGTTACAAGACTAAAATGGGGTCAGATTTAACTGTGAGAGATGACTAGTGGTTAAAAGAATGAGACATAAAAGAAGATTGGTTTAAATAGATTTGGTTTATTTACAAGGTTCACATAAAAGACTTTAAAACAACACGATAAAACGAGGTAAACGCTGTTAAAAGAATACAGTTAATTTGTCCATACCCTAAAAACAGTCCAAGAATCCCAGTGTGTTGATAAGTCCAATGTGAGTGTCCACCGGTGTATATACAATCCACAGAAAGTGTAATCCAAAGTTTGCAGGTGGTGAATGGAAAGGTGAGCTCTAAAATTAGCAACTCCTCAATCCAACAGTTTGGTGACTGTCCTTTGTTTGTCATGCTGCTCTCTTATACAGTTGTACTTCCTGCTTCCTGTCATGTGTCTAGTCACATGGCAGGCCAACCATCCATTTTTTAAAGACACACACTCACTTAAAATGTTAAGAGTAATAAAATGGCCTAAAAAACATGTAAAACACTTAAAACTCTATAATACATTTAAATGATTGTAATAAATAGAGCGGTAAAACACGTCTTTCTAAAAGCCAGCATATTATATAAATAGTGAAGAAAAGGCAAATGCTTACAGCACCTGGTATTCCCAGGCGGTCTCCCATCCAAGTACTAAGCAGGCCCGACGCTGCTTAGCTTCCGAGATCAGACGAGATCTGGCGCTCTCAACGCGGTATGGCCGTAAGCGAGGGCTGCTCCAAAAAGTGGGCTATTTAAAGATCAGCCTCCGTAAAAGCCAGCATATTATATAAATAGTGAAGAAAAGGCAAAAGCTTACAGCACCTGGTATTCCCAGGCGGTCTCCCATAAAAGTGTAACAATCGGCCTTATCAGCCGAGTTACAAGACTAAAATGGGATCAGATTTAACTGTGAGAGATGACTAGTGGTTAAAAGAATGAGACATAAAAGAAGATTGGTTTAAATAGATTTGGTTTATTTACAAGGTTCACATAAAAGACTTTAAAACAACACGATAAAACGAGGTAAACGCTGTTAAAAGAATACAGTTCATTTGTCCATACCCTAAAAACAGTCCAAGAATCCCAGTGTGTTGATAAGTCCAATGTGAGTGTCCACCGGTGTATATACAATCCACAGAAAGTGTAATCCAAAGTTTGCAGGTGGTGAATGGAAAGGTGAGCTCTAAAATTAGCAACTCCTCAATCCAACAGTTTGGTGACTGTCCTTTGTTTGTCATGCTGCTCTCTTATACAGTTGTACTTCCTGCTTCCTGTCATGTGTCTAGTCACATGGCAGGCCAACCATCCATTTTTTAAAGACACACACTCACTTAAAATGTTAAGAGTAATAAAATGGCCTAAAAAACATGTAAAACACTTAAAACTCTATAATACATTTAAATGATTGTAATAAATAGAGCGGTAAAACACGTCTTTCTAAAAGCCAGCATATTATATAAATAGTGAAGAAAAGGCAAAAGCTTACAGCACCTGGTATTCCCAGGCGGTCTCCCATCCAAGTACTAAGCAGGCCCGACGCTGCTTAGCTTCCGAGATCAGACGAGATCGGGCGCTCTCAGCGCGGTATGGCCGTAAGCGAGGGCTGCTCCAAAAAGTGGGCTATTTAAAGATCAGCCTCCGTAAAAGCCAGCATATTATATAAATAGTGAAGAAAAGGCAAAAGCTTACAGCACCTGGTATTCCCAGGCGGTCTCCCATCCAAGTGTAACAATCGGCCTTATCAGCCGAGTTACAAGACTAAAATGGGGTCAGATTTAACTGTGAGAGATGACTAGTGGTTAAAAGAATGAGACATAAAAGAAGATTGGTTTAAATAGATTTGGTTTATTTACAAGGTTCACATAAAAGACTTTAAAACAACACGATAAAACGAGGTAAACGCTGTTAAAAGAATACAGTTAATTTGTCCATACCCTAAAAACAGTCCAAGAATCCCAGTGTGTTGATAAGTCCAATGTGAGTGTCCACCGGTGTATATACAATCCACAGAAAGTGTAATCCAAAGTTTGCAGGTGGTGAATGGAAAGGTGAGCTCTAAAATTAGCAACTCCTCAATCCAACAGTTTGGTGACTGTCCTTTGTTTGTCATGCTGCTCTCTTATACAGTTGTACTTCCTGCTTCCTGTCATGTGTCTAGTCACATGGCAGGCCAACCATCCATTTTTTAAAGACACACACTCACTTAAAATGTTAAGAGTAATAAAATGGCCTAAAAAACATGTAAAACACTTAAAACTCTATAATACATTTAAATGATTGTAATAAATAGAGCGGTAAAACACGTCTTTCTAAAAGCCAGCATATTATATAAATAGTGAAGAAAAGGCAAAAGCTTACAGCACCTGGTATTCCCAGGCGGTCTCCCATCCAAGTACTAAGCAGGCCCGACGCTGCTTAGCTTCCGAGATCAGACGAGATCGGGCGCTCTCAGCGCGGTATGGCCGTAAGCGAGGGCTGCTCCAAAAAGTGGGCCATTTAAAGATCAGCCTCCGTAAAAGCCAGCATATTATATAAATAGTGAAGAAAAGGCAAAAGCTTACAGCACCTGGTATTCCCAGGCGGTCTCCCATCCAAGTACTAAGCAGGCCCGACGCTGCTTAGCTTCCGAGATCAGACGAGATCGGGCGCTCTCAGCGCGGTATGGCCGTAAGCGAGGGCTGCTCCAAAAAGTGGGCTATTTAAAGATCAGCCTCCGTAAAAGCCAGCATATTATATAAATAGTGAAGAAAAGGCAAAAGCTTACAGCACCTGGTATTCCCAGGCGGTCTCCCATCCAAGTGTAACAATCGGCCTTATCAGCCGAGTTACAAGACTAAAATGGGGTCAGATTTAACTGTGAGAGATGACTAGTGGTTAAAAGAATGAGACATAAAAGAAGATTGGTTTAAATAGATTTGGTTTATTTACAAGGTTCACATAAAAGACTTTAAAACAACACGATAAAACGAGGTAAACGCTGTTAAAAGAATACAGTTAATTTGTCCATACCCTAAAAACAGTCCAAGAATCCCAGTGTGTTGATAAGTCCAATGTGAGTGTCCACCGGTGTATATACAATCCACAGAAAGTGTAATCCAAAGTTTGCAGGTGGTGAATGGAAAGGTGAGCTCTAAAATTAGCAACTCCTCAATCCAACAGTTTGGTGACTGTCCTTTGTTTGTCATGCTGCTCTCTTATACAGTTGTACTTCCTGCTTCCTGTCATGTGTCTAGTCACATGGCAGGCCAACCATCCATTTTTTAAAGACACACACTCACTTAAAATGTTAAGAGTAATAAAATGGCCTAAAAAACATGTAAAACACTTAAAACTCTATAATACATTTAAATGATTGTAATAAATAGAGCGGTAAAACACGTCTTTCTAAAAGCCAGCATATTATATAAATAGTGAAGAAAAGGCAAATGCTTACAGCACCTGGTATTCCCAGGCGGTCTCCCATCCAAGTACTAAGCAGGCCCGACGCTGCTTAGCTTCCGAGATCAGACGAGATCGGTCGCTCTCAACGCGGTATGGCCGTAAGCGAGGGCTGCTCCAAAAAGTGGGCTATTTAAAGATCAGCCTCCGTAAAAGCCAGCATATTATATAAATAGTGAAGAAAAGGCAAAAGCTTACAGCACCTGGTATTCCCAGGCGGTCTCCCATAAAAGTGTAACAATCGGCCTTATCAGCCGAGTTACAAGACTAAAATGGGATCAGATTTAACTGTGAGAGATGACTAGTGGTTAAAAGAATGAGACATAAAAGAAGATTGGTTTAAATAGATTTGGTTTATTTACAAGGTTCACATAAAAGACTTTAAAACAACACGATAAAACGAGGTAAACGCTGTTAAAAGAATACAGTTCATTTGTCCATACCCTAAAAACAGTCCAAGAATCCCAGTGTGTTGATAAGTCCAATGTGAGTGTCCACCGGTGTATATACAATCCACAGAAAGTGTAATCCAAAGTTTGCAGGTGGTGAATGGAAAGGTGAGCTCTAAAATTAGCAACTCCTCAATCCAACAGTTTGGTGACTGTCCTTTGTTTGTCATGCTGCTCTCTTATACAGTTGTACTTCCTGCTTCCTGTCATGTGTCTAGTCACATGGCAGGCCAACCATCCATTTTTTAAAGACACACACTCACTTAAAATGTTAAGAGTAATAAAATGGCCTAAAAAACATGTAAAACACTTAAAACTCTATAATACATTTAAATGATTGTAATAAATAGAGCGGTAAAACACGTCTTTCTAAAAGCCAGCATATTATATAAATAGTGAAGAAAAGGCAAAAGCTTACAGCACCTGGTATTCCCAGGCGGTCTCCCATCCAAGTACTAAGCAGGCCCGACGCTGCTTAGCTTCCGAGATCAGACGAGATCGGGCGCTCTCAGCGCGGTATGGCCGTAAGCGAGGGCTGCTCCAAAAAGTGGGCTATTTAAAGATCAGCCTCCGTAAAAGCCAGCATATTATATAAATAGTGAAGAAAAGGCAAAAGCTTACAGCACCTGGTATTCCCAGGCGGTCTCCCATCCAATTGTAACAATCGGCCTTATCAGCCGAGTTACAAGACTAAAATGGGGTCAGATTTAACTGTGAGAGATGACTAGTGGTTAAAAGAATGAGACATAAAAGAAAATTGGTTTAAATAGATTTGGTTTATTTACAAGGTTCACATAAAAGACTTTAAAACAACACGATAAAACGAGGTAAACGCTGTTAAAAGAATACAGTTCATTTGTCCATACCCTAAAAACAGTCCAAGAATCCCAGTGTGTTGATAAATCCAATGTGAGTGTCCACCGGTGTATATACAATCCACAGAAAGTGTAATCCAAAGTTTGCAGGTGGTGATTGGAAAGGTGAGCTCTAAAATTAGCAACTCCTCAATCCAACAGTTTGGTGACTGTCCTTTGTTTGTCATGCTGCTCTCTTATACAGTTGTACTTCCTGCTTCCTGTCATGTGTCTAGTCACATGGCAGGCCAACCATCCATTTTTTAAAGACACACACTCACTTAAAATGTTAAGAGTAATAAAATGGCCTAAAAAACATGTAAAACACTTAAAACTCTATAATACATTTAAATGATTGTAATAAATAGAGCGGTAAAACACGTCTTTCTAAAAGCCAGCATATTATATAAATAGTGAAGAAAAGGCAAAAGCTTACAGCACCTGGTATTCCCAGGCGGTCTCCCATCCAAGTACTAAGCAGGCCCGACGCTGCTTAGCTTCCGAGATCAGACGAGATCGGGCGCTCTCAGCGCAGTATGGCCGTAAGCGAGGGCTGCTCCAAAAAGTGGGCCATTTAAAGATCAGCCTCCGTAAAAGCCAGCATATTATATAAATAGTGAAGAAAAGGCAAAAGCTTACAGCACCTGGTATTCCCAGGCGGTCTCCCATCCAAGTGTAACAATCGGCCTTATCAGCCGAGTTACAAGACTAAAATGGGGTCAGATTTAACTGTGAGAGATGACTAGTGGTTAAAAGAATGAGACATAAAAGAAGATTGGTTTAAATAGATTTGGTTTATTTACAAGGTTCACATAAAAGACTTTAAAACAACACGATAAAACGAGGTAAACGCTGTTAAAAGAATACAGTTCATTTGTCCATACCCTAAAAACAGTCCAAGAATCCCAGTGTGTTGATAAGTCCAATGTGAGTGTCCACCGGTGTATATACAATCCACAGAAAGTGTAATCCAAAGTTTGCAGGTGGTGAATGGAAAGGTGAGCTCTAAAATTAGCAACTCCTCAATCCAACAGTTTGGTGACTGTCCTTTGTTTGTCATGCTGCTCTCTTATACAGTTGTACTTCCTGCTTCCTGTCATGTGTCTAGTCACATGGCAGGCCAACCATCCATTTTTTAAAGACACACACTCACTTAAAATGTTAAGAGTAATAAAATGGCCTAAAAAACATGTAAAACACTTAAAACTCTATAATACATTTAAATGATTGTAATAAATAGAGCGGTAAAACACGTCTTTCTAAAAGCCAGCATATTATATAAATAGTGAAGAAAAGGCAAAAGCTTACAGCACCTGGTATTCCCAGGCGGTCTCCCATCCAAGTACTAAGCAGGCCCGACGCTGCTTAGCTTCCGAGATCAGACGAGATCGGGCGCTCTCAGCGCGGTATGGCCGTAAGCGAGGGCTGCTCCAAAAAGTGGGCCATTTAAAGATCAGCCTCCGTAAAAGCCAGCATATTATATAAATAGTGAAGAAAAGGCAAAAGCTTACAGCACCTGGTATTCCCAGGCGGTCTCCCATCAAAGTACTAAGCAGGCCCGACGCTGCTTAGCTTCCGAGATCAGACGAGATCGGTCGCTCTCAACGCGGTATGGCCGTAAGCGAGGGCTGCTCCAAAAAGTGGGCTATTTAAAGATCAGCCTCCGTAAAAGCCAGCATATTATATAAATAGTGAAGAAAAGGCAAAAGCTTACAGCACCTGGTATTCCCAGGCGGTCTCCCATAAAAGTGTAACAATCGGCCTTATCAGCCGAGTTACAAGACTAAAATGGGATCAGATTTAACTGTGAGAGATGACTAGTGGTTAAAAGAATGAGACATAAAAGAAGATTGGTTTAAATAGATTTGGTTTATTTACAAGGTTCACATAAAAGACTTTAAAACAACACGATAAAACGAGGTAAACGCTGTTAAAAGAATACAGTTCATTTGTCCATACCCTAAAAACAGTCCAAGAATCCCAGTGTGTTGATAAGTCCAATGTGAGTGTCCACCGGTGTATATACAATCCACAGAAAGTGTAATCCAAAGTTTGCAGGTGGTGAATGGAAAGGTGAGCTCTAAAATTAGCAACTCCTCAATCCAACAGTTTGGTGACTGTCCTTTGTTTGTCATGCTGCTCTCTTATACAGTTGTACTTCCTGCTTCCTGTCATGTGTCTAGTCACATGGCAGGCCAACCATCCATTTTTTAAAGACACACACTCACTTAAAATGTTAAGAGTAATAAAATGGCCTAAAAAACATGTAAAACACTTAAAACTCTATAATACATTTAAATGATTGTAATAAATAGAGCGGTAAAACACGTCTTTCTAAAAGCCAGCATATTATATAAATAGTGAAGAAAAGGCAAAAGCTTACAGCACCTGGTATTCCCAGGCGGTCTCCCATCCAAGTACTAAGCAGGCCCGACGCTGCTTAGCTTCCGAGATCAGACGAGATCGGGCGCTCTCAGCGCGGTATGGCCGTAAGCGAGGGCTGCTCCAAAAAGTGGGCTATTTAAAGATCAGCCTCCGTAAAAGCCAGCATATTATATAAATAGTGAAGAAAAGGCAAAAGCTTACAGCACCTGGTATTCCCAGGCGGTCTCCCATCCAAGTGTAACAATCGGCCTTATCAGCCGAGTTACAAGACTAAAATGGGGTCAGATTTAACTGTGAGAGATGACTAGTGGTTAAAAGAATGAGACATAAAAGAAAATTGGTTTAAATAGATTTGGTTTATTTACAAGGTTCACATAAAAGACTTTAAAACAACACGATAAAACGAGGTAAACGCTGTTAAAAGAATACAGTTCATTTGTCCATACCCTAAAAACAGTCCAAGAATCCCAGTGTGTTGATAAGTCCAATGTGAGTGTCCACCGGTGTATATACAATCCACAGAAAGTGTAATCCAAAGTTTGCAGGTGGTGATTGGAAAGGTGAGCTCTAAAATTAGCAACTCCTCAATCCAACAGTTTGGTGACTGTCCTTTGTTTGTCATGCTGCTCTCTTATACAGTTGTACTTCCTGCTTCCTGTCATGTGTCTAGTCACATGGCAGGCCAACCATCCATTTTTTAAAGACACACACTCACTTAAAATGTTAAGAGTAATAAAATGGCCTAAAAAACATGTAAAACACTTAAAACTCTATAATACATTTAAATGATTGTAATAAATAGAGCGGTAAAACACGTCTTTCTAAAAGCCAGCATATTATATAAATAGTGAAGAAAAGGCAAAAGCTTACAGCACCTGGTATTCCCAGGCGGTCTCCCATCCAAGTACTAAGCAGGCCCGACGCTGCTTAGCTTCCGAGATCAGACGAGATCGGGCGCTCTCAGCGCAGTATGGCCGTAAGCGAGGGCTGCTCCAAAAAGTGGGCCATTTAAAGATCAGCCTCCGTAAAAGCCAGCATATTATATAAATAGTGAAGAAAAGGCAAAAGCTTACAGCACCTGGTATTCCCAGGCGGTCTCCCATCCAAGTGTAACAATCGGCCTTATCAGCCGAGTTACAAGACTAAAATGGGGTCAGATTTAACTGTGAGAGATGACTAGTGGTTAAAAGAATGAGACATAAAAGAAGATTGGTTTAAATAGATTTGGTTTATTTACAAGGTTCACATAAAAGACTTTAAAACAACACGATAAAACGAGGTAAACGCTGTTAAAAGAATACAGTTCATTTGTCCATACCCTAAAAACAGTCCAAGAATCCCAGTGTGTTGATAAGTCCAATGTGAGTGTCCACCGGTGTATATACAATCCACAGAAAGTGTAATCCAAAGTTTGCAGGTGGTGAATGGAAAGGTGAGCTCTAAAATTAGCAACTCCTCAATCCAACAGTTTGGTGACTGTCCTTTGTTTGTCATGCTGCTCTCTTATACAGTTGTACTTCCTGCTTCCTGTCATGTGTCTAGTCACATGGCAGGCCAACCATCCATTTTTTAAAGACACACACTCACTTAAAATGTTAAGAGTAATAAAATGGCCTAAAAAACATGTAAAACACTTAAAACTCTATAATACATTTAAATGATTGTAATAAATAGAGCGGTAAAACACGTCTTTCTAAAAGCCAGCATATTATATAAATAGTGAAGAAAAGGCAAAAGCTTACAGCACCTGGTATTCCCAGGCGGTCTCCCATCCAAGTACTAAGCAGGCCCGACGCTGCTTAGCTTCCGAGATCAGACGAGATCGGGCGCTCTCAGCGCGGTATGGCCGTAAGCGAGGGCTGCTCCAAAAAGTGGGCCATTTAAAGATCAGCCTCCGTAAAAGCCAGCATATTATATAAATAGTGAAGAAAAGGCAAAAGCTTACAGCACCTGGTATTCCCAGGCGGTCTCCCATCAAAGTACTAAGCAGGCCCGACGCTGCTTAGCTTCCGAGATCAGACGAGATCGGTCGCTCTCAACGCGGTATGGCCGTAAGCGAGGGCTGCTCCAAAAAGTGGGCTATTTAAAGATCAGCCTCCGTAAAAGCCAGCATATTATATAAATAGTGAAGAAAAGGCAAAAGCTTACAGCACCTGGTATTCCCAGGCGGTCTCCCATAAAAGTGTAACAATCGGCCTTATCAGCCGAGTTACAAGACTAAAATGGGATCAGATTTAACTGTGAGAGATGACTAGTGGTTAAAAGAATGAGACATAAAAGAAGATTGGTTTAAATAGATTTGGTTTATTTACAAGGTTCACATAAAAGACTTTAAAACAACACGATAAAACGAGGTAAACGCTGTTAAAAGAATACAGTTCATTTGTCCATACCCTAAAAACAGTCCAAGAATCCCAGTGTGTTGATAAGTCCAATGTGAGTGTCCACCGGTGTATATACAATCCACAGAAAGTGTAATCCAAAGTTTGCAGGTGGTGAATGGAAAGGTGAGCTCTAAAATTAGCAACTCCTCAATCCAACAGTTTGGTGACTGTCCTTTGTTTGTCATGCTGCTCTCTTATACAGTTGTACTTCCTGCTTCCTGTCATGTGTCTAGTCACATGGCAGGCCAACCATCCATTTTTTAAAGACACACACTCACTTAAAATGTTAAGAGTAATAAAATGGCCTAAAAAACATGTAAAACACTTAAAACTCTATAATACATTTAAATGATTGTAATAAATAGAGCGGTAAAACACGTCTTTCTAAAAGCCAGCATATTATATAAATAGTGAAGAAAAGGCAAAAGCTTACAGCACCTGGTATTCCCAGGCGGTCTCCCATCCAAGTACTAAGCAGGCCCGACGCTGCTTAGCTTCCGAGATCAGACGAGATCGGGCGCTCTCAGCGCGGTATGGCCGTAAGCGAGGGCTGCTCCAAAAAGTGGGCTATTTAAAGATCAGCCTCCGTAAAAGCCAGCATATTATATAAATAGTGAAGAAAAGGCAAAAGCTTACAGCACCTGGTATTCCCAGGCGGTCTCCCATCCAAGTGTAACAATCGGCCTTATCAGCCGAGTTACAAGACTAAAATGGGGTCAGATTTAACTGTGAGAGATGACTAGTGGTTAAAAGAATGAGACATAAAAGAAAATTGGTTTAAATAGATTTGGTTTATTTACAAGGTTCACATAAAAGACTTTAAAACAACACGATAAAACGAGGTAAACGCTGTTAAAAGAATACAGTTCATTTGTCCATACCCTAAAAACAGTCCAAGAATCCCAGTGTGTTGATAAGTCCAATGTGAGTGTCCACCGGTGTATATACAATCCACAGAAAGTGTAATCCAAAGTTTGCAGGTGGTGATTGGAAAGGTGAGCTCTAAAATTAGCAACTCCTCAATCCAACAGTTTGGTGACTGTCCTTTGTTTGTCATGCTGCTCTCTTATACAGTTGTACTTCCTGCTTCCTGTCATGTGTCTAGTCACATGGCAGGCCAACCATCCATTTTTTAAAGACACACACTCACTTAAAATGTTAAGAGTAATAAAATGGCCTAAAAAACATGTAAAACACTTAAAACTCTATAATACATTTAAATGATTGTAATAAATAGAGCGGTAAAACACGTCTTTCTAAAAGCCAGCATATTATATAAATAGTGAAGAAAAGGCAAAAGCTTACAGCACCTGGTATTCCCAGGCGGTCTCCCATCCAAGTACTAAGCAGGCCCGACGCTGCTTAGCTTCCGAGATCAGACGAGATCGGGCGCTCTCAGCGCAGTATGGCCGTAAGCGAGGGCTGCTCCAAAAAGTGGGCCATTTAAAGATCAGCCTCCGTAAAAGCCAGCATATTATATAAATAGTGAAGAAAAGGCAAAAGCTTACAGCACCTGGTATTCCCAGGCGGTCTCCCATCCAAGTACTAAGCAGGCCCGACGCTGCTTAGCTTCCGAGATCAGACGAGATCAGGCGCTCTCAGCGCGGTATGGCCGTAAGCGAGGGCTGCTCCAAAAAGTGGGCTATTTAAAGATCAGCCTCCGTAAAAGCCAGCATATTATATAAATAGTGAAGAAAAGGCAAAAGCTTACAGCACCTGGTATTCCCAGGCGGTCTCCCATCCAAGTGTAACAATCGGCCTTATCAGCCGAGTTACAAGACTAAAATGGGGTCAGATTTAACTGTGAGAGATGACTAGTGGTTAAAAGAATGAGACATAAAAGAAGATTGGTTTAAATAGATTTGGTTTATTTACAAGGTTCACATAAAAGACTTTAAAACAACACGATAAAACGAGGTAAACGCTGTTAAAAGAATACAGTTCATTTGTCCATACCCTAAAAACAGTCCAAGAATCCCAGTGTGTTGATAAGTCCAATGTGAGTGTCCACCGGTGTATATACAATCCACAGAAAGTGTAATCCAAAGTTTGCAGGTGGTGAATGGAAAGGTGAGCTCTAAAATTAGCAACTCCTCAATCCAACAGTTTGGTGACTGTCCTTTGTTTGTCATGCTGCTCTCTTATACAGTTGTACTTCCTGCTTCCTGTCATGTGTCTAGTCACATGGCAGGCCAACCATCCATTTTTTAAAGACACACACTCACTTAAAATGTTAAGAGTAATAAAATGGCCTAAAAAACATGTAAAACACTTAAAACTCTATAATACATTTAAATGATTGTAATAAATAGAGCGGTAAAACACGTCTTTCTAAAAGCCAGCATATTATATAAATAGTGAAGAAAAGGCAAAAGCTTACAGCACCTGGTATTCCCAGGCGGTCTCCCATCCAAGTACTAAGCAGGCCCGACGCTGCTTAGCTTCCGAGATCAGACGAGATCGGGCGCTCTCAGCGCGGTATGGCCGTAAGCGAGGGCTGCTTCAAAAAGTGGGCTATTTAAAGATCAGCCTCCGTAAAAGCCAGCATATTATATAAATAGTGAAGAAAAGGCAAAAGCTTACAGCACCTGGTATTCCCAGGCGGTCTCCCATCCAAGTGTAACAATCGGCCTTATCAGCCGAGTTACAAGACTAAAATGGGGTCAGATTTAACTGTGAGAGATGACTAGTGGTTAAAAGAATGAGACATAAAAGAAGATTGGTTTAAATAGATTTGGTTTATTTACAAGGTTCACATAAAAGACTTTAAAACAACACGATAAAACGAGGTAAACGCTGTTAAAAGAATACAGTTAATTTGTCCATACCCTAAAAACAGTCCAAGAATCCCAGTGTGTTGATAAGTCCAATGTGAGTGTCCACCGGTGTATATACAATCCACAGAAAGTGTAATCCAAAGTTTGCAGGTGGTGAATGGAAAGGTGAGCTCTAAAATTAGCAACTCCTCAATCCAACAGTTTGGTGACTGTCCTTTGTTTGTCATGCTGCTCTCTTATACAGTTGTACTTCCTGCTTCCTGTCATGTGTCTAGTCACATGGCAGGCCAACCATCCATTTTTTAAAGACACACACTCACTTAAAATGTTAAGAGTAATAAAATGGCCTAAAAAACATGTAAAACACTTAAAACTCTATAATACATTTAAATGATTGTAATAAATAGAGCGGTAAAACACGTCTTTCTAAAAGCCAGCATATTATATAAATAGTGAAGAAAAGGCAAATGCTTACAGCACCTGGTATTCCCAGGCGGTCTCCCATCCAAGTACTAAGCAGGCCCGACGCTGCTTAGCTTCCGAGATCAGACGAGATCTGGCGCTCTCAACGCGGTATGGCCGTAAGCGAGGGCTGCTCCAAAAAGTGGGCTATTTAAAGATCAGCCTCCGTAAAAGCCAGCATATTATATAAATAGTGAAGAAAAGGCAAAAGCTTACAGCACCTGGTATTCCCAGGCGGTCTCCCATAAAAGTGTAACAATCGGCCTTATCAGCCGAGTTACAAGACTAAAATGGGATCAGATTTAACTGTGAGAGATGACTAGTGGTTAAAAGAATGAGACATAAAAGAAGATTGGTTTAAATAGATTTGGTTTATTTACAAGGTTCACATAAAAGACTTTAAAACAACACGATAAAACGAGGTAAACGCTGTTAAAAGAATACAGTTCATTTGTCCATACCCTAAAAACAGTCCAAGAATCCCAGTGTGTTGATAAGTCCAATGTGAGTGTCCACCGGTGTATATACAATCCACAGAAAGTGTAATCCAAAGTTTGCAGGTGGTGAATGGAAAGGTGAGCTCTAAAATTAGCAACTCCTCAATCCAACAGTTTGGTGACTGTCCTTTGTTTGTCATGCTGCTCTCTTATACAGTTGTACTTCCTGCTTCCTGTCATGTGTCTAGTCACATGGCAGGCCAACCATCCATTTTTTAAAGACACACACTCACTTAAAATGTTAAGAGTAATAAAATGGCCTAAAAAACATGTAAAACACTTAAAACTCTATAATACATTTAAATGATTGTAATAAATAGAGCGGTAAAACACGTCTTTCTAAAAGCCAGCATATTATATAAATAGTGAAGAAAAGGCAAAAGCTTACAGCACCTGGTATTCCCAGGCGGTCTCCCATCCAAGTACTAAGCAGGCCCGACGCTGCTTAGCTTCCGAGATCAGACGAGATCGGGCGCTCTCAGCGCGGTATGGCCGTAAGCGAGGGCTGCTCCAAAAAGTGGGCTATTTAAAGATCAGCCTCCGTAAAAGCCAGCATATTATATAAATAGTGAAGAAAAGGCAAAAGCTTACAGCACCTGGTATTCCCAGGCGGTCTCCCATCCAAGTGTAACAATCGGCCTTATCAGCCGAGTTACAAGACTAAAATGGGGTCAGATTTAACTGTGAGAGATGACTAGTGGTTAAAAGAATGAGACATAAAAGAAGATTGGTTTAAATAGATTTGGTTTATTTACAAGGTTCACATAAAAGACTTTAAAACAACACGATAAAACGAGGTAAACGCTGTTAAAAGAATACAGTTAATTTGTCCATACCCTAAAAACAGTCCAAGAATCCCAGTGTGTTGATAAGTCCAATGTGAGTGTCCACCGGTGTATATACAATCCACAGAAAGTGTAATCCAAAGTTTGCAGGTGGTGAATGGAAAGGTGAGCTCTAAAATTAGCAACTCCTCAATCCAACAGTTTGGTGACTGTCCTTTGTTTGTCATGCTGCTCTCTTATACAGTTGTACTTCCTGCTTCCTGTCATGTGTCTAGTCACATGGCAGGCCAACCATCCATTTTTTAAAGACACACACTCACTTAAAATGTTAAGAGTAATAAAATGGCCTAAAAAACATGTAAAACACTTAAAACTCTATAATACATTTAAATGATTGTAATAAATAGAGCGGTAAAACACGTCTTTCTAAAAGCCAGCATATTATATAAATAGTGAAGAAAAGGCAAAAGCTTACAGCACCTGGTATTCCCAGGCGGTCTCCCATCCAAGTACTAAGCAGGCCCGACGCTGCTTAGCTTCCGAGATCAGACGAGATCGGGCGCTCTCAGCGCGGTATGGCCGTAAGCGAGGGCTGCTCCAAAAAGTGGGCCATTTAAAGATCAGCCTCCGTAAAAGCCAGCATATTATATAAATAGTGAAGAAAAGGCAAAAGCTTACAGCACCTGGTATTCCCAGGCGGTCTCCCATCCAAGTACTAAGCAGGCCCGACGCTGCTTAGCTTCCGAGATCAGACGAGATCGGGCGCTCTTTTTTTTTTTTTTTTTTTTTTTTTTTTTTTTTTTTTTTTTGTCAGATTCACAAGTTTTCCTTAGGTGTTACAACATTTGTGTTTAACATATTTTACATATTTCCCCATAACCACTTTATTGTATGGTCTTTGAATTCAATCATAGGGTTTCCCTTCACCAATATTTCAATAAAAACCTCCTCCTTCTCATGTGATAAAAGATAGTTCTGTATCAAGTTTACAACAATATCCATCCTGTTTTTAAACATAATCCATACATCCACCTTTTTTCCATCATATTTTGCCATGTTCCTCCTTAACCAAATTACATATTTTGCCACTGTTACACATATATTAAAAACATACATTTTACAATCTTCCATACCAAATAGAAACATTTTTTCCCATTTCTTTTGTTCCTCCACATATTTCTTTCCCAAAAGCAGTTTTGCGATTTTTTTTAACTTTCTCATAAAATCTTCCAATTTTTCACAATAGAAAAACAAATGCCGTAAACCTTCCCCTTCTTTTCTGCATACTTTACATATATCATCTTGTTCAAGTCCTATTTTACACAGTCTCATTTCAGTTAAAATACAATTGTGTCTCAATAAGTAGTTAAAATTTTCTAAAACTGGTTCAATATACTTTAATCTTACATTTCCCCATATTTCCTTTTCATTCAAATCATCATACCTTTCTTTCCAGTAGCTGAGTGCTACTGGTTTCGTAAAAGCCCTTGACCTAAAAACCACATACAAATTTTTCACTGTACATTCTTTCAATTTGATTTTTTCCCCAGCAGTCTTTTTAAGATATACCTCCGGCAATTCATTCTCATCACCTGTCTCATTATTGTCAATTTTTTCAATCCATTCCTTTGGTATTGCTTTTTTCAACTCTTCATATTGTTTCTGTAATCTTGTTTTATACACTCTTTTAAAATCATCCGCCACAGCATCCACAATAACTTGTAATGGTAAATATCCTTTTATCACTTCATATAATACATCTTTTACCTGTCTTATGCCTCCATCCCACCATTCCTTATAGTATACTACATTCCCCTCATTTACAATATTTGGGTTTAAGAAAAGAGGCTGTTCTAAAATCTGAGCTCTTCCTTTTGGTAAAATCTGTACATTTTCTAAAAATTCACCCCATGTCTCTAAAACCTCCATATAAAACCTTGGTATTCCTGCTGTCATCCAATTTTTAACCTTCATCCATAAAACATTACACCCCATTTTAAAAAGACCACATTTTTCCAGAAAGTATTCCATCACACATTTCCAAATTACTTCCTTCCTTGTTTCCAAAAAATGTTGAACATTTTTAATTCTTAAAGATTTCATTCTTAAAAAAGTGTCTAAAAGCCCCAAACCTCCTTCCTTAATATCTCCAATCAATGTTTGATATGCAATCTTGGCTCTCCCCTTTCCCCATAAAAACTTTAAAACCCCTTCTTTGATTTTCTTATAATACCCTTGAGGCAATGGGGTTACTGCCAACACATACCAAACTTTAGAAAGCAATAAAGCATTAATAATTAAAACTTTCCCCTTCAAAGTCAAATTTCTGGTCTGCCAAAATCTTAATCTTTTCTCAATTCCAATTAAAACTCCCTCCCAATTCAAATTATCTGTCTTATTAAAATCCATCCCTACCCAAATTCCTAAAATTTTAATCATCTCCTTTTCTTCTTTGAATGGTATGTGTTGTGATATTTCTTGTACATTTCCAATCCTCATACACACACTTTTCCCCACATTCACTTTTGCTCCTGAACCATTACAATAGCGCTCTAAGATCCCCATTGCCTCTTTAATACTCTGAATGTCTTCAACCAACAAAGTAGTATCGTCCGCGTATTGATACACCGGTTCTCTTTTTTCATTTTTCTCAATTTGTATTGCTTTTATGTTTCTGTCTGCCTTTATAGCCAAACCTAAAGGTTCAGCTACCAGCGTGTATAATAAGGCAGACAATGGACATCCTTGTCTTATCGACCTTGTTGGCTGAAAACATTCAGTTAAAAAACCATTACATTTTATACAAGTTAAAACATCCTTATAAAAAATTCGTATCCATTTTCTAAATTTTTCCCCAAACCCGAAACCTTTAAGAACCTCCAATAAAAACTCATGTTCTACTCTGTCAAACGCCTTCTCCAGATCTAAGCTAATTAAAAAACCCCCTTTATCTTTCTCTTTCATATAATATATTGTGTCTCTTATACTTTTAACCACATCTGCTATGTCTTTTCCTTGCACCCCATATGCTTGTGTTGTTTTAATAATCTTGGGTAAAATACTTTTTAATCTATTGGCTAAAACCTTTGCTAAAATTTTAAAATCTGTATTCAGCATTGTTATTGGTCTAAAATTCTTGAGATCTTTTGAATCACCTCTTCTTTTGTATATAATTTTTATCATTCCTATTTTCATTGTTTCACTCAATATCCCTTTCTTAAAAATTTCTTCATAAACCTCTTTTAAAATCGGTACTAATAGCTCTTTAAATTCCTTATAGAATTCATTTGTTAGACCGTCTACCCCTGGACTTTTCCTTGTCGATAATTGTTGGATTGCAATCTCTATTTCTTCTGCTTTAATATCCTCATCACAGAATTTCTTGTCTTCTTTATTTACCTTTGTTTGGATTTGTTTTATTAAAAATTCTTCATCTTCTCTTTTTATTCCTTGTTTTTTAAACAAGTCCATATAAAATTGCCTAACTGTTTTTAAAATTCCTTCCGTTTCCGTCTCTAAATTGCCATCTTTGTTTAAAACCTCTTTTATTAGATCTGCTTTTTGTCTGTTTCTTTCCAGATTAAAGAAAAATTGTGTACATCTTTCTCCCTCTACGGCATACTTTGCTTTACTTCTTACTATTGCACCTTTACACTTTTCTTCTTCCATTAATTTTAGCTTATCTTGTAACATTACTATTTCCTCAATATTCCCTTTCCCCATCTTCTCCGCCTCTTTTCTTAGCTCATTTTCTAGCTTCTTCCTTAACAGTTGTTCTTTTTGTCTTTTGATTTTTTGAAAAAATTGACTATACTCCATTGAGCTTTTCTTTATCTCCCACTTAACATTATCCCACCAAATTACTTTATCTTCCTTATACATATCATTTTTTAGATTTCCTTCTACCACCTTTTTAATTCTGTCCTTAAAATCATCACTCTTTAAAACCTCCGCATTTAAAATCCATACCCCTCTTCCTCTTTCCACTTTTGTAAAATCTATTGTCAAATGCAATAAAGAATGATCACTCAACCCTACAACTTCATAAAATACATCCTTTATCATCCCTTCCATTTCCTTCATACATAGAACATAATCTATTCTACTTTGTTTTAGCTCTTTTAAAACCATCTGTCTTCTAGAAAAAGTTCTTCTTGTTCTGTTTCTTTCCCTCCAAACATCAATCAATTGGCAATCCTCCATCATCTTTTTCAATTCTTCTCTACCTTTATCTATTCTAAAAACCATGTTACTTGCCAAGTCTAATTCCGTAAAAACAGTATTAAAATCTCCAATCAAAATACCCTTTTCCCATATTCTTACATTGTCAGATATTTTACTAAAAAACCTTTTCTTTTCTTTCTCTTCATTTGGGGCGTGAATGTTATAAATAATTAAATTCTCTTCTCCTTTTTCTATTTTCACTGCTAAGCTTTTCCCCATTTTATCATCATATATCACTTGTTCTTTTCCTCCTATTCTTCTACTGGTTAAAATAGCTACACCACTTCCCACATTTTCTTCTCCATTATTAAAATACATATTCCCATCCCATTTTGTTTGGAACCTTTTCATACTTTCATTTTTCCAATTTGTTTCTTGCAACACAATCACATCAATTCCTTTACATAATACACACATCATCTCAAATTTTTCCATATTCATCAAACCTCTAGCATTCCATGATATCAGTTTTAAAAACATTGAAAAAAGGTGAAAAAAAAATTGAGTAGATAATTAATGTGTAAAAGAATTAATAATATATTCAAAAAAAGGGGGGGGGGGGCTAATCTTCTTCCTCCTCCTCCTCCTCCATTAACACCTGAAAACTATTGACCCATTTAGAATTTTCTGCATCCTTATTCTGTTCTTTTCTTCTCTTTCTCTTTGCACCTTCAATATTGGGTTTTACCTTAATAGTCCTTCTTCTTACTACTTCTTTTCCGTCCCTCCATCTGTCTGTCTTTTCCAGTTCTTTATTTTCCTCCCATGCACCTATTGTTTGCTCTTCCTTGCTTTTTAGTTCTTGAATCTCCATTGCCTCTAAAGTTCTCTGTGTTAATTCCAGCGGTGTCCATATCTCTTCCCTCTCTCCTTTCTGAAAGGTCCCCAACTCCTCTTGGTTTTCTCTTTCTTTAATTTGCTCCAAGTCACCTTTTGTTTGCTCTTCCTTGCTTTTTGGTTCTTTATTCTCCATTGTCTCGAAAGTTCTCTGTGTTATTTCCAAAGGTGTCCATATATTTTCCATTTCCCCTTCCTGAGAGTTCTCAATTACCTCTTGATTTTCTACGTTGGCTTCTTTATTTGTTTCCTTTTCTGTCCCAGCCTCTTCCTCATTTTCCACTTCCTCAATTTCTGTTTCTTTCAACATTTGCCTTCCTTCATTGAAAATTTCTTCATTATGTAATACGTTCTCCCCCTCCATCCAACACTCGCATCTTACCAGCACTCTTCTGCAATCCGGGCACTTTATTGCCTCACAATCTCTTGCGAAGTGTCCTTGCTCCTCGCACTGAAAACACTTGAATTCCGGACAGTCTTTGAACATATGCCCTGGACTCATACACAACCGACAGGTTTTCACCTGCCGATCGTGTAAAATCCGGCAATATTGTGTTCCTTCCTCCGTGTTAAATTTAGTGCTATATGGGAGCGACACCACTTCCTTCGGGAATTTAACCCTTAGGTACCTCGTACCGTCTGCAATTTCTGTGCCCGGATACATCCTCCTTCTAATATCAGATGCTGGTGTTACTCCCCAATCTTTTAATTTATCAAGAATCTCTGAATCTTCAATGTAGGCCGGCAAATGTATGAAGGAAACCACATATTCTCTATCCTGCAAATGTCTTATTTTGCACATTTTTCCTTTTATCTTTAATTCATCATCCAAGTCCTTGCAATCCTCTTTACTCCTCAGTGTTATTTCATATTCCTTTGTTTGCCTAGGTCTTACTGCCAGTATCTTACCTCCTCCAATTCTTTCATTCACTGCTTTTATAATATCCTCCGCTCTTGCATCTCTCAACTCCACCATATCCACAATCACTGTTGCCTCTTTGGAGTACTTCTTTTTGTAATCCGTTCGTTTCTGTCCATCTCGTTGTCTTATTTCCCGTCCATTTTCTGTTTCGTCTCGTCTTTCTCCAGGCATATACACGTCTTCACCTTGTAATCTGTCCGTTCTTGAAGCCATAATCACTACAAAAACTTCCCAGACAGCACAATGCTGCTGGGAAGCTTAGCCACTAACAAAAAAACAAATCAAAAATAAGAAAAAACAACTGTCCACAAACCAAACAAATAAAAAACAAAACAGAGTGAGCCTTTCTCACCCACTGCAGCCGAACACTTCCTGTTTTACCAGCAACTCACTAGCGCCCCCAGGGTGGTATGGCCGTAAGCGAGGGCAGCTCCAAAAAGTGGGCTATTTAAAGATCAGCCTCCGTAAAAGCCAGCATATTATATAAATAGTGAAGAAAAGGCAAAAGCTTACAGCACCTGGTATTCCCAGGCGGTCTCCCATCCAAGTGTAACAATCGGCCTTATCAGCCGAGTTACAAGACTAAAATGGGGTCAGATTTAACTGTGAGAGATGACTAGTGGTTAAAAGAATGAGACATAAAAGAAGATTGGTTTAAATAGATTTGGTTTATTTACAAGGTTCACATAAAAGACTTTAAAACAACACGATAAAACGAGGTAAACGCTGTTAAAAGAATACAGTTAATTTGTCCATACCCTAAAAACAGTCCAAGAATCCCAGTGTGTTGATAAGTCCAATGTGAGTGTCCACCGGTGTATATACAATCCACAGAAAGTGTAATCCAAAGTTTGCAGGTGGTGAATGGAAAGGTGAGCTCTAAAATTAGCAACTCCTCAATCCAACAGTTTGGTGACTGTCCTTTGTTTGTCATGCTGCTCTCTTATACAGTTGTACTTCCTGCTTCCTGTCATGTGTCTAGTCACATGGCAGGCCAACCATCCATTTTTTAAAGACACACACTCACTTAAAATGTTAAGAGTAATAAAATGGCCTAAAAAACATGTAAAACACTTAAAACTCTATAATACATTTAAATGATTGTAATAAATAGAGCGGTAAAACACGTCTTTCTAAAAGCCAGCATATTATATAAATAGTGAAGAAAAGGCAAATGCTTACAGCACCTGGTATTCCCAGGCGGTCTCCCATCCAAGTACTAAGCAGGCCCGACGCTGCTTAGCTTCCGAGATCAGACGAGATCTGGCGCTCTCAACGCGGTATGGCCGTAAGCGAGGGCTGCTCCAAAAAGTGGGCTATTTAAAGATCAGCCTCCGTAAAAGCCAGCATATTATATAAATAGTGAAGAAAAGGCAAAAGCTTACAGCACCTGGTATTCCCAGGCGGTCTCCCATAAAAGTGTAACAATCGGCCTTATCAGCCGAGTTACAAGACTAAAATGGGATCAGATTTAACTGTGAGAGATGACTAGTGGTTAAAAGAATGAGACATAAAAGAAGATTGGTTTAAATAGATTTGGTTTATTTACAAGGTTCACATAAAAGACTTTAAAACAACACGATAAAACGAGGTAAACGCTGTTAAAAGAATACAGTTCATTTGTCCATACCCTAAAAACAGTCCAAGAATCCCAGTGTGTTGATAAGTCCAATGTGAGTGTCCACCGGTGTATATACAATCCACAGAAAGTGTAATCCAAAGTTTGCAGGTGGTGAATGGAAAGGTGAGCTCTAAAATTAGCAACTCCTCAATCCAACAGTTTGGTGACTGTCCTTTGTTTGTCATGCTGCTCTCTTATACAGTTGTACTTCCTGCTTCCTGTCATGTGTCTAGTCACATGGCAGGCCAACCATCCATTTTTTAAAGACACACACTCACTTAAAATGTTAAGAGTAATAAAATGGCCTAAAAAACATGTAAAACACTTAAAACTCTATAATACATTTAAATGATTGTAATAAATAGAGCGGTAAAACACGTCTTTCTAAAAGCCAGCATATTATATAAATAGTGAAGAAAAGGCAAAAGCTTACAGCACCTGGTATTCCCAGGCGGTCTCCCATCCAAGTACTAAGCAGGCCCGACGCTGCTTAGCTTCCGAGATCAGACGAGATCGGGCGCTCTCAGCGCGGTATGGCCGTAAGCGAGGGCTGCTCCAAAAAGTGGGCTATTTAAAGATCAGCCTCCGTAAAAGCCAGCATATTATATAAATAGTGAAGAAAAGGCAAAAGCTTACAGCACCTGGTATTCCCAGGCGGTCTCCCATCCAAGTGTAACAATCGGCCTTATCAGCCGAGTTACAAGACTAAAATGGGGTCAGATTTAACTGTGAGAGATGACTAGTGGTTAAAAGAATGAGACATAAAAGAAGATTGGTTTAAATAGATTTGGTTTATTTACAAGGTTCACATAAAAGACTTTAAAACAACACGATAAAACGAGGTAAACGCTGTTAAAAGAATACAGTTAATTTGTCCATACCCTAAAAACAGTCCAAGAATCCCAGTGTGTTGATAAGTCCAATGTGAGTGTCCACCGGTGTATATACAATCCACAGAAAGTGTAATCCAAAGTTTGCAGGTGGTGAATGGAAAGGTGAGCTCTAAAATTAGCAACTCCTCAATCCAACAGTTTGGTGACTGTCCTTTGTTTGTCATGCTGCTCTCTTATACAGTTGTACTTCCTGCTTCCTGTCATGTGTCTAGTCACATGGCAGGCCAACCATCCATTTTTTAAAGACACACACTCACTTAAAATGTTAAGAGTAATAAAATGGCCTAAAAAACATGTAAAACACTTAAAACTCTATAATACATTTAAATGATTGTAATAAATAGAGCGGTAAAACACGTCTTTCTAAAAGCCAGCATATTATATAAATAGTGAAGAAAAGGCAAAAGCTTACAGCACCTGGTATTCCCAGGCGGTCTCCCATCCAAGTACTAAGCAGGCCCGACGCTGCTTAGCTTCCGAGATCAGACGAGATCGGGCGCTCTCAGCGCGGTATGGCCGTAAGCGAGGGCTGCTCCAAAAAGTGGGCTATTTAAAGATCAGCCTCCGTAAAAGCCAGCATATTATATAAATAGTGAAGAAAAGGCAAAAGCTTACAGCACCTGGTATTCCCAGGCGGTCTCCCATCCAAGTGTAACAATCGGCCTTATCAGCCGAGTTACAAGACTAAAATGGGGTCAGATTTAACTGTGAGAGATGACTAGTGGTTAAAAGAATGAGACATAAAAGAAGATTGGTTTAAATAGATTTGGTTTATTTACAAGGTTCACATAAAAGACTTTAAAACAACACGATAAAACGAGGTAAACGCTGTTAAAAGAATACAGTTAATTTGTCCATACCCTAAAAACAGTCCAAGAATCCCAGTGTGTTGATAAGTCCAATGTGAGTGTCCACCGGTGTATATACAATCCACAGAAAGTGTAATCCAAAGTTTGCAGGTGGTGAATGGAAAGGTGAGCTCTAAAATTAGCAACTCCTCAATCCAACAGTTTGGTGACTGTCCTTTGTTTGTCATGCTGCTCTCTTATACAGTTGTACTTCCTGCTTCCTGTCATGTGTCTAGTCACATGGCAGGCCAACCATCCATTTTTTAAAGACACACACTCACTTAAAATGTTAAGAGTAATAAAATGGCCTAAAAAACATGTAAAACACTTAAAACTCTATAATACATTTAAATGATTGTAATAAATAGAGCGGTAAAACACGTCTTTCTAAAAGCCAGCATATTATATAAATAGTGAAGAAAAGGCAAATGCTTACAGCACCTGGTATTCCCAGGCGGTCTCCCATCCAAGTACTAAGCAGGCCCGACGCTGCTTAGCTTCCGAGATCAGACGAGATCGGTCGCTCTCAACGCGGTATGGCCGTAAGCGAGGGCTGCTCCAAAAAGTGGGCTATTTAAAGATCAGCCTCCGTAAAAGCCAGCATATTATATAAATAGTGAAGAAAAGGCAAAAGCTTACAGCACCTGGTATTCCCAGGCGGTCTCCCATAAAAGTGTAACAATCGGCCTTATCAGCCGAGTTACAAGACTAAAATGGGATCAGATTTAACTGTGAGAGATGACTAGTGGTTAAAAGAATGAGACATAAAAGAAGATTGGTTTAAATAGATTTGGTTTATTTACAAGGTTCACATAAAAGACTTTAAAACAACACGATAAAACGAGGTAAACGCTGTTAAAAGAATACAGTTCATTTGTCCATACCCTAAAAACAGTCCAAGAATCCCAGTGTGTTGATAAGTCCAATGTGAGTGTCCACCGGTGTATATACAATCCACAGAAAGTGTAATCCAAAGTTTGCAGGTGGTGAATGGAAAGGTGAGCTCTAAAATTAGCAACTCCTCAATCCAACAGTTTGGTGACTGTCCTTTGTTTGTCATGCTGCTCTCTTATACAGTTGTACTTCCTGCTTCCTGTCATGTGTCTAGTCACATGGCAGGCCAACCATCCATTTTTTAAAGACACACACTCACTTAAAATGTTAAGAGTAATAAAATGGCCTAAAAAACATGTAAAACACTTAAAACTCTATAATACATTTAAATGATTGTAATAAATAGAGCGGTAAAACACGTCTTTCTAAAAGCCAGCATATTATATAAATAGTGAAGAAAAGGCAAAAGCTTACAGCACCTGGTATTCCCAGGCGGTCTCCCATCCAAGTACTAAGCAGGCCCGACGCTGCTTAGCTTCCGAGATCAGACGAGATCGGGCGCTCTCAGCGCGGTATGGCCGTAAGCGAGGGCTGCTCCAAAAAGTGGGCTATTTAAAGATCAGCCTCCGTAAAAGCCAGCATATTATATAAATAGTGAAGAAAAGGCAAAAGCTTACAGCACCTGGTATTCCCAGGCGGTCTCCCATCCAAGTGTAACAATCGGCCTTATCAGCCGAGTTACAAGACTAAAATGGGGTCAGATTTAACTGTGAGAGATGACTAGTGGTTAAAAGAATGAGACATAAAAGAAAATTGGTTTAAATAGATTTGGTTTATTTACAAGGTTCACATAAAAGACTTTAAAACAACACGATAAAACGAGGTAAACGCTGTTAAAAGAATACAGTTCATTTGTCCATACCCTAAAAACAGTCCAAGAATCCCAGTGTGTTGATAAATCCAATGTGAGTGTCCACCGGTGTATATACAATCCACAGAAAGTGTAATCCAAAGTTTGCAGGTGGTGATTGGAAAGGTGAGCTCTAAAATTAGCAACTCCTCAATCCAACAGTTTGGTGACTGTCCTTTGTTTGTCATGCTGCTCTCTTATACAGTTGTACTTCCTGCTTCCTGTCATGTGTCTAGTCACATGGCAGGCCAACCATCCATTTTTTAAAGACACACACTCACTTAAAATGTTAAGAGTAATAAAATGGCCTAAAAAACATGTAAAACACTTAAAACTCTATAATACATTTAAATGATTGTAATAAATAGAGCGGTAAAACACGTCTTTCTAAAAGCCAGCATATTATATAAATAGTGAAGAAAAGGCAAAAGCTTACAGCACCTGGTATTCCCAGGCGGTCTCCCATCCAAGTACTAAGCAGGCCCGACGCTGCTTAGCTTCCGAGATCAGACGAGATCGGGCGCTCTCAGCGCAGTATGGCCGTAAGCTAGGGCTGCTCCAAAAAGTGGGCCATTTAAAGATCAGCCTCCGTAAAAGCCAGCATATTATATAAATAGTGAAGAAAAGGCAAAAGCTTACAGCACCTGGTATTCCCAGGCGGTCTCCCATCCAAGTGTAACAATCGGCCTTATCAGCCGAGTTACAAGACTAAAATGGGGTCAGATTTAACTGTGAGAGATGACTAGTGGTTAAAAGAATGAGACATAAAAGAAGATTGGTTTAAATAGATTTGGTTTATTTACAAGGTTCACATAAAAGACTTTAAAACAACACGATAAAACGAGGTAAACGCTGTTAAAAGAATACAGTTCATTTGTCCATACCCTAAAAACAGTCCAAGAATCCCAGTGTGTTGATAAGTCCAATGTGAGTGTCCACCGGTGTATATACAATCCACAGAAAGTGTAATCCAAAGTTTGCAGGTGGTGAATGGAAAGGTGAGCTCTAAAATTAGCAACTCCTCAATCCAACAGTTTGGTGACTGTCCTTTGTTTGTCATGCTGCTCTCTTATACAGTTGTACTTCCTGCTTCCTGTCATGTGTCTAGTCACATGGCAGGCCAACCATCCATTTTTTAAAGACACACACTCACTTAAAATGTTAAGAGTAATAAAATGGCCTAAAAAACATGTAAAACACTTAAAACTCTATAATACATTTAAATGATTGTAATAAATAGAGCGGTAAAACACGTCTTTCTAAAAGCCAGCATATTATATAAATAGTGAAGAAAAGGCAAAAGCTTACAGCACCTGGTATTCCCAGGCGGTCTCCCATCCAAGTACTAAGCAGGCCCGACGCTGCTTAGCTTCCGAGATCAGACGAGATCGGGCGCTCTCAGCGCGGTATGGCCGTAAGCGAGGGCTGCTCCAAAAAGTGGGCCATTTAAAGATCAGCCTCCGTAAAAGCCAGCATATTATATAAATAGTGAAGAAAAGGCAAAAGCTTACAGCACCTGGTATTCCCAGGCGGTCTCCCATCCAAGTGTAACAATCGGCCTTATCAGCCGAGTTACAAGACTAAAATGGGGTCAGATTTAACTGTGAGAGATGACTAGTGGTTAAAAGAATGAGACATAAAAGAAGATTGGTTTAAATAGATTTGGTTTATTTACAAGGTTCACATAAAAGACTTTAAAACAACACGATAAAACGAGGTAAACGCTGTTAAAAGAATACAGTTAATTTGTCCATACCCTAAAAACAGTCCAAGAATCCCAGTGTGTTGATAAGTCCAATGTGAGTGTCCACCGGTGTATATACAATCCACAGAAAGTGTAATCCAAAGTTTGCAGGTGGTGAATGGAAAGGTGAGCTCTAAAATTAGCAACTCCTCAATCCAACAGTTTGGTGACTGTCCTTTGTTTGTCATGCTGCTCTCTTATACAGTTGTACTTCCTGCTTCCTGTCATGTGTCTAGTCACATGGCAGGCCAACCATCCATTTTTTAAAGACACACACTCACTTAAAATGTTAAGAGTAATAAAATGGCCTAAAAAACATGTAAAACACTTAAAACTCTATAATACATTTAAATGATTGTAATAAATAGAGCGGTAAAACACGTCTTTCTAAAAGCCAGCATATTATATAAATAGTGAAGAAAAGGCAAAAGCTTACAGCACCTGGTATTCCCAGGCGGTCTCCCATCCAAGTACTAAGCAGGCCCGACGCTGCTTAGCTTCCGATATCAGACGAGATCGGGCGCTCTCAGCGCAGTATGGCCGTAAGCGAGGGCTGCTCCAAAAAGTGGGCCATTTAAAGATCAGCCTCCGTAAAAGCCAGCATATTATATAAATAGTGAAGAAAAGGCAAAAGCTTACAGCACCTGGTATTCCCAGGCGGTCTCCCATCCAAGTACTAAGCAGGCCCGACGCTGCTTAGCTTCCGAGATCAGACGAGATCAGGCGCTCTTTTTTTTTTTTTTTTTTTTTTTTTTTTTTTTTTTTTTTTTTTTTTTATTGTGATAAAAAAATACATAAAAAAATACAGTTTGTCTTACACAGTGTCTACATTACACACCACAGATTTGTATACACAACTTACAAAAATCCTTCGTTCTCAGGAAGCTTCAACATAAAATCTTTTAAGACACGATAAACATTTGATGTAAAAAAAACATAAAATGCATCCAACATATTTTCACTTTTAAAATACACATACAGTCTTTCTATATATATTTCAGTTTTTCTTTTAAAAACAGTCCAAACATCCAAAACAATTTTTTCTTTTTTAGCCACAGTTCTTCTCTCCCATATTGCACTTTTCATTAACATTACCCACAGATTTATAAACTTTTTGTTTTGGCACTTCTTTTCCCAGCCAAACATCACCACTCTGTTCCATTCCATTATGTTTTCATCCCACTCCACAGTTAAAGCTTCAATAACACATTTACATTTCCTTAAGAACCCCTCCAATTCTTTACAATATAAAAACATATGTAAAAACCCCTCTTCCTTTTCTTGACACACTTTACACATAGCATTTTGTTCTAGACCAATTTTGTTTAAAATAAAATCAGTAAAAACCACTTTATGTCTTATAAAATACTCCAAACATTCCAATTTTGTTTCCACACATCGTCCCCTTAAATTTCTCCATATACACTCTTTTTTTAAATCTTTGAATTTTTCCACCCAGTACTTATTAACAATCGGCTCTTTAAAAACATCATCTCTAAACACACAATAAAAAGTTTTTACAGTACATTCTTTAAAATCACACAGTTTTCCCCCCAGTTTCACATAAATAAATTTCTCCTTTGGCTCTTCCTCCATGCAATGTATTCTCTTAATCCACTCTTTTGGTATTGCGTTCTTGATGGCTTCGTATTTGTTTGTTATTTCTTGTTTACTATATTCTTCTTTTGCCATTTCCATTGTGTCCACAATATATTGCGTCGGTAAAAACCCCTCTTTAAACTCATACAAAACATCTCTCACTCTCGTTATCCCCACTTCCATCCATTTTTTAAAAAACATTTCTTTCCCTTGTTTCAAAATTTTGTTATTTAAGAACAGAGGTTGATTTAAAATGCTCTCTCTTCCATGCGGATCCCATTCAATTTTTGTTAAAAATTTTCCCCAGGCACTAAAAATTTCTCTGTAAAACCCAGGTAATCCTTCCGTCATCCACATTTTCGTTTTCATCCACAGAATTCCATCCCCCATATTAAAATCCCCACATTTGTTTAAAAAGTATTTCATTGTTTTTTTCCACTCAGTTTTGTTGTTTTGTTGCAGGTATTTCTTAACAATTTTCACTCTCAGAGCATTTTTTCGCTGTTCCACATCCATTAGCCCCAAACCTCCCTTCTCTACCGCCCCTAAAATCGTGTTATATGCAATCCTTGCTGGTTTCCCCTCCCATAAAAAGTCAAGAAAGCATTTCTTCAACCTCTGTTCTGTCCATAAAGGCATTTCAGAAACATATAAAACATACCAAAGTTTAGAAACCATTAAAACATTCAATATTAAAACCTTCCCCTTCAAATTTAGTGTTCTCAATCTCCAAAAATGTAACCTTCTCTCTATATCTGCTATTAGTTGCTCCCACATTTCATCTCTTACTTTCCTCTCATTCCTCCCCATTAAAACTCCTAAAATCCTCATTTCTTCCACTTCCTTAAAATTAAAACAATCCGTTAAAACCATAGCTTTGCCAAATCTCATATATATCGTTTTGTCCTCATTTATTTTACTTCCAGAACCACCGCAGTATTCTTTTACAACCTTCATAACTTCTTTAACACTTCCCTTTCCCTTTACAATTATCGTTGTATCATCAGCATATTGAAAAATTTTCCCCTCAGCCTTATTTCCCTCAATTTCTATCCCTCTTATTCTTTCATTTTGTCTTATAGCAAGTCCCAAAGGTTCAGATACAAGTGAATACAATAACGCTGAAAGCGGACAACCTTGTCTAATTGATCGTGTTATTTTAAAACAATCCGTTAAAAAACCATTACATTTAATCCTAGTTAGTGCACCCTTATATAAAATTCCAATCCATTTAATAAAATTCTCCCCAAAACCAAATCTTCTTAAAACCTCAAATAAATACCCGTGCTCAACCCTATCAAACGCTTTTTCAAAATCTAAACTAAGAATATATCCATCTTCATTTTTTTCTTTCATATACCATATGGCATCTCTTATACTTATCGTTATATCCGCTATATCTCTCCCTTTTACCCCATATGCTTGATTTGTTTGAATTATACTTGGCATTACTTCTTTTAGTCTGTTTGCTAAAACCTTCGCTAAAATTTTAAGATCCGTATTCAACATTGTGATTGGTCTGTAGTTTTTTAAATCTACTTTTTCTCCTTTCCTTTTATATATCAGTTTCATTAACCCCATCCTTGTTCTTTCATTAATTTCTTCCTTTTCAAAAATTTCTTTAAAAACCTCATTTAAAATCTTTATTAAAACCTCTTTAAAACAGACATAAAATTCAGTTCCCAAACCATCTATTCCTGGACTTTTCTTTTTATTCAGTTGATTTATTGCTATTTCAATCTCCTCTTCTCTAATTTCTTGGTCACATTCTTTTTTATCTTCCTCACTTACTTTTGCTTTTATCTGACTCAACAGTTCCTTTTTTTTCTCCTCTTCCACCCCCCTTGCACTAAACAGATCCTCATAAAAATTCCTTATTTCCTCCAATATCTTTTTATTCTCTTCTACAAGTTCTCCATTTTTCCCTCTTATTTCTTTTATCGTTTCAGCTTTTCCTCTCTTTTTTTCCAAGTCAAAAAAGAACTTTGTACATTTTTCTCCTTCCACCACATATTTTGCTTTGCTTCTTAGCCTTGCCCCCTCATATTGTTTTTCTTCTATTTCTTTCAGTTTTCCCTCTATTTCCTTTATCTTTTGTATGTCTTTATTTTCTTTATTCAATTCCATTTCTAAACTTTCTTTCATTTTATTTTCTTCGTATCTTTTGCATTTCTGTTTTAAACTACAATATTTGATCGAAAATTTTTTGATTAAAAACTTCACGTTCTCCCACCATAATCTCCTATCCTCTTCAAACATTCCATTTTCCTTTTCTTTTTCTATAATTTCTTTAACCTTTGAAACATAATCTTCATTCTTTAAAATCTGTGTATTTAAAATCCATACTCCCGGCCCTCTTTGCATTTTCCTCCAGTCCAAACTAAAGGATAAAAACTTGTGATCGCTAAAACTGGTTTCTTCATATTTAATCTTTTCAATAAAATTCTCCACATTTCTCGTGCATAAAACAAAGTCAATTCTAGTTTGGCATACAAAACTCCCCACTATTTGTCTTCTTGAGAATTCTTTTTTCTTTTCGTTCCTTTCTCTCCACACATCTATTAAATTATTTTCTCTCATCAATTCGTTTAATTCTTTTCTCCCTGTGTCCGATTTAAAAACCATTCCCTCCGCCATATCCTGTTTGCTAAAAACAGTATTAAAATCCCCCATCATAATTGTTTCTTTATATTTCTTTATAATGCTCCTTAAAACATTAAAAAAAACTTTCTTTTCTTTCGCCTCTGTTGGTGCATGTACATTCACTAAAATAATTCCACGTCCTTCATAATTTACTTCTACTACCATACATTTCCCTATCTTATCTTTATACACTACTTTGCTTGCATTAAACACATCTTTCCTCATTAAAAACGCTACACCTCTTCCAAGCCTTCCATCCCCATTGTTATATAATATATCTCCTTCCCATTTCTTTTTATAGTCCATCATCACACTCTCTTTCCAGTTTGTTTCTTGCAAAGCGATAACATCTTCTCCTTTGCATTTTTCTTTCAGTCTTTCAAATTTTCCCATGTCCATCAATCCCCTTGCATTAAAAGTAACACAACTTAAAACCATTAAAAGAAATAAAAACAAATACCTAGAAAACATTATACTCCATCTTCTCCCTCCAGCCCACTTAACACTTCATATCTGTTTACACTTGTCATGATTTTTTTTCTTGCATTTCCCACATTTGGTTTTACCTTTAAGGCTCTCCTTCTAATTAGTCCTCTCCCCTCTCTGTCTTTTCCCATGTTGTCCATCTTTGCTTGCTCTGCATTGTCTGTTTCTTTGTTTTGATTTCCCATTCTTTGTCCATCTCTCTCTACGTCGTCCAGAAAACTTTTAGAAGTGTCCAATGTTTCCATTTCTGTCCAGTGGGTGTCTTGTTGTGTTGTATGTTCCTTAAGTTCATCGTTCCCTTTTTCTTCTTCTCCTTCCTCTCGGTTGCCTGTTGCTCCTTCTGTTTCTTTTTGTTGTAATCCTTCCTCTTGTGTTTCACCAGTTTCTCCTTCCTCCTCGTTGTTTCCTTCACGCACCTGTCCGTCCACCTGACTTTCCGTGCCTCCTTCCTCTTCCTCCATCCAACACTCACACTTATTTAAAATTTGCTGACACTCCGGGCACCTGACTGCGTTACAGTCTCTTGCAAAATGTCCCCTTTCATCACACTTGTAGCATGTAAACTCAGGGCACTCTTTTAGCAGGTGGTCTGGGCTCATGCACAGTCTACAGGTCTTCACCTGGTGGCTGTGCATCACCCTAAAATACTGCAACCCTTCTACCGTTTCCAGCCTCGTGCTGTAAGGCAATGATGCTACTTCTTTGGGGAACCTTACTTTTAGGAACCTTGTTCCATCCTCGATTTCAGTGCCCGGGTAGCATCTTCTTTTAATTTTTGAAAGGGGTTTAACTCCCCATCCCTCCAATTTTCCAATAATTTCAGTGTCATCCAGGTAGACGGGCAGGTGCATGAAGGAAACAACGTATTCTCTATTTTGCAGTTTTTTTATTTCACAGTTCACCCCTTTAATTGTCAGTCCATCGATTAAATCCTCACACGATTCCTCCTTTTCCATTGTTAATTCAAACTCTTTTCCTTGTCTTGGCCTTAACGCTAGAATTTTTCCATTTCCACACTTGTCCGTCACTGCTTTAATAATATCCACAGCTCTCACCTCATTTACATGTTCCACATTCACAATCACTGTTGCCTCCTTCAAATATTTCTTTCCACTTGGGTTGTCTCTTGCATCTTGTTTTTTCCTGTATCTTGCTCGTTGTTGATAGTCCAGTCCAGTGTTGTTTGCCATGCATATCTCTCCGCCCAGTCCAGTGTCATTTACCATTCGTGTTCCTCCAGCCGGTCCTGTGTCATTATCCATTAATCCGTCCATTTTAAAGAAAAAAAGCAAAAAAAGGTTAACCACCCTCCAGCCAGCAGAGATGCTGCTGTTGGGTGGTTTAAAAACAACAAAAAAAACACAAAAAACTAATTTGAAGTAAAAAAATACAAACAAAAGAAAAAGTGGGCTATTTAAAGATCAGCCTCCGTAAAAGCCAGCATATTATATAAATAGTGAAGAAAAGGCAAAAGCTTACAGCACCTGGTATTCCCAGGCGGTCTCCCATCCAAGTACTAAGCAGGCCCGACGCTGCTTAGCTTCCGAGATCAGACGAGATCGGGCGCTCTTTTTTTTTTTTTTTTTTTTTTTTTTTTTATTAAGAAATTCCAAACATTAAAATACAAATAAGATTAAAAGTTTTCCTTTAAACAAAACATTTTCATATCACATTCTCTATATATACATTCAGGAATTTCAGAAATCTCTTTCAAATTCTGGCAGTTTCCACATCAAATCTTTTAAGACAGAACAAACGTGTGGAGTAAAAACATGATAAAAAGCATCTAAATTATTTTCACAATTAAAATGCAGATACAGTCTTCCCATGTACACTTCAGTTTTCCTTTTAAACAGTTTCCAACACAGTTTTTTCTTTTTTAGCCACAGTTCTTCTTTCCCATATTGCACTTTTCATCAACATTATCCACAGATTTATAAACTTTTTGTTATTACACTTCTTTTCCCACCCCAACATCACCACTCTGTTCCAGCCAATTACATTTTCATCCCATTCCACAGTCAAATCCCTAATTACACATTTACATTTGTTTAAAAAGGCCTCCAATTCTTTACAATATAAAAACATATGTAAAATCCCCTCCTCTTTCTCCTGGCAAACTTTACACATTGCGTTTTGTTCCATCCCTATTTTCTTTAAAATAATTTCAGTAAAAACCACCTTATGTCTTATAAAATACTCCAAACATTCCAATTTTGTCTCCACACATCTTCCTCTCATGTTTCTCCATATAAAATCTACTTTTAAGTCGCTGAATTTTTGCACCCAGTACTTATTTACAATCGGCTCTTTAAAAACACCATCTCTAAAAACACAATAAAACATTTTTACAGTACATTCTTTAAAATCAAACAATTTCTCCCCCAATTTCACATATATTTTCTCTGTTTGCACTTCTTCCATACTCTCAATCCTTTTAATCCAGTCTTTTGGTATTGCATTTTTTATGGTTTCATAATTGTTTGTTATTTCTTTTTCAGTATATTCTTCTTTTGCCATTTCCATTGTGTCCTCAATGTATTGTGTTGGTAAAAACCCCTCTTTGAACTCATATAAAATATCTCTCAACCTGGTTATCCCCACTCCCATCCATTTCTTAAAAAATATTTCTTTCTCTTGTTTTAAAATGTTGTTATTTAAGAACAGAGGTTGATTTAAAATGTTTTCTCTCCCGTGTGGATTGTACTCAATGTTTGCTAAAAACTTCCCCCAGGCACTTAAAATTTCTCTGTAAAACTCTGGTAAACCTTCTGTCATCCAATTTTTTGTTTTCATCCATAAAATTCCATCCCCCATGTTAAAATCACCACATTTGTTTAAAAAGTATTTCATTGTTTTCTTCCACTCACTTTTGTTATCCTCTTGCAGGTATTTTTTCACTATTTTCACCCTTAAAGCATTTTTTCTCTGTTCTACATCCATCAGTCCTAAGCCACCCCTCTCTACCGCCCCTAATATTGTATTATATGCAATTCTTGCTGGCTTTCCCTCCCATAAAAAGTCAAGAAAAGATTTCTTCAACCTCTGTTCCGTCCATAAAGGTATTTCAGATACATATAAAACATACCACAGCTTAGAAATCATTAAAACATTCAATATTAAAACCTTCCCCTTCAAATTTAAAGTTCTTAATTTCCAAAAATTTAATCTTCTCTCTATATTTGTTATTATTTCTTCCCACATGTCATCTCTTACTTTCTTCTCATTCTTCCCCATTAAAACTCCTAAAATCCTCATTTCTTCCACTTCCTTGAAATTAAAACATTCCATTAAATCCCCAGCTTTACCAAATCTCATGTATACAGTTTTGTCTTCATTTATTTTACTTCCAGACCCTCTACAGTATTCATTTACAACCTTCATAACTTCTTGCACGCTCTCTTTCCCTTTTACAATTATTGTTGTGTCATCAGCATATTGAAAAACTTTTCCCTCTGTCTTATTTTCTTCTATTTCTATCCCTATTATTCCTTCTTTCTGTCTAATAAGCAATCCTAATGGTTCCGATACAAGTGAATATAATAATGCTGAAAGTGGACAACCCTGTCTAATTGATCGAGTGATTTTAAAACATTCTGTTAAAAACCCATTGCATTTTATTCTTGTTAGAGCACCCCTATATAAAATCTCAATCCATTTAATAAAATTTTCCCCAAAACCAAAAACCCTTAAAACCTCAAATAAATACCCGTGTTCCACCCTATCGAAAGCTTTCTCAAAATCTAGACTAATTACATATCCCTCTTCATTTTTTTCTTTCATATACCATATTTCATCTCTTATACTCATCGTTATATCTGCTATGTCCCTTCCTTTTACACCGTATGCTTGATTTGTTTTAATTATGCTTGGCAATACTTCCTTTAATCTATTCGCTAAAACTTTTGCTAAAATCTTAAGATCCGTGTTCAACATTGTAATTGGTCTGTAGTTTTTTAAATCAGTTTTTTCTCCTTTCCTTTTATATATCAGTTTCATTAACCCCATGCTTGTTCTTTCATTAATACCTTCTTTTTCAAAAATTTCTTTAAAAACCTCATTTAAAACCTTTATTAAAACTCCTTTAAAACATAAATAAAATTCAGTTCCCAAACCATCTATACCTGGACTTTTCTTTTTATTCAGTTGATTTATTGCTCTTTCAATCTCTTCTTCCCTAATTTCTTGGTCACATTCTTTTTTATCCTCATCACTTACTCTTGCTTTTATCTGATTCAACAGTTTCTTTGTCTTTTCCTCTTCCACACCCCTTGAGCTAAACAGATCTTCATAAAAAGTTTGTATTTCTTTTAAGACCTTTTCATTCCCTTCCACAATTTCCCCTTTCACCCCTTTTATTTCTTTTATCATTTGGGCTTGCTCTCTCTTTTTCTCCAGGTCAAAAAAAAACTTGGTACATTTTTCTCCCTCCACCACATATTTGGCTTTGCTTCTTAGCCTCGCCCCCTCATACTTTTTTTCTTCTATTTCTTTCAGTTTTTCTTCCATTTCCCTGATCTTTTGTATGTCTTTATTTTCTCTGTTCAATTCCATTCCTAACATTTCTTGTATTTCTTTTTCTTTGTATCTCTTGCATTTCTGTATTAAATTGCAATATTTCATTGAAAATTTTTTGATTAGAAATTTTACATTCTCCCACCATATTCTCTTATCCTCTTCATACATTCCATTTTTCGTTTCTTTTGCTATAATTTCCTTAACCTTTGAAACATAATCTTCATTCTTTAAAACCTGTGTATTTAAAATCCATACTCCCGGCCCCCTTTGCATTTTACTCCCGTCCACCATAAAAAATAAAAACTTGTGATCGCTAAAACTTGTTTCTTCATACTTAATCTTCTCAATAAAATTCTCCACATTTCTCGTACATAAAATAAAGTCTATTCTGGTTTGGCATAAAAAATGTCCCACTATTTGTCTTCTTGAAAATTCTTTTTTCTTTTCATTTCTTTCTCTCCAAACATCTGTCATATTATTTTCTTGCATTAAAGCTTTTAATTCTTTTCTCCCTCTGTCAGTTTTAAAAACCATTCCTTCTGCCATGTCTTGTTTACTAAAAACTGTGTTAAAATCACCCATCATTATTATATCTCTATGTTTCTTAAGAACATTTCTTAAAACATTAAAGAACTCTTTCTTTGCCTTCTCCTCCCCCGGTGCATGTACATTTACTAAAATCAAATCTCTTTCTTCATATTTTGTTTTGACTACCATACATTTCCCCACGTTGTCCTTAAATATAATTGTGCTTACTTTAAAAATATCTTCCTTCATTAAAAATGCCACTCCTCTCCCCAGCCTTCCATCTCCATTATTATATAAAACACCTCCATCCCATCTTTTTTTAAAATCATTCATTAAATCATCCCTCCAGTTTGTTTCCTGTAGTGCAATGATGTCTTCTCTCTTGCATTTTTCTTTAACTTTTTCAAATTTTTTAAAATCTAACAGCCCTCTTGCATTAAAAGTCACACAATTTAAAACCATTAAAAAAAGTGGTAAACATTTAAAAACCATCTTCTCAGTCCTCCTCCAAACCCATCAGTACTTCATATCGGTTCAAACATTTTACTCGTCCCTTTTTCATAATTGTTTTTCTTGCAACTTCCACATTTGGTGTTACCTTTAATGTCCGTCTTCTTGTTGGTTTCTCCACTCTGTCCTTTCCCATGTCCTCCATGTTTTCCTCTTCTTCACTGTCTGTTTCTTTGTTTTGCTTCTTTTCCACTTGTCTCTCTTTATCCACCTCATCCAGAAAATCTTTAAAAGTTGAAGTTATTTCCATTGGTGTCCATGTTAAAGTTCCTTGTAGTGTTTGTTGCTTGCTATTTTCCTCCTTTTGCTCGCCTTCTCTGTCCTTCTCGTTGTTTGTTTCTTTTTCCATTTCATGTTGCTGCAAACTCTCTGTTGCATTCTCTTTTTCAATATTTCCGTCATGCTTGCTGTTTCTTTCATGCATTTGCCCATCCACCTGGATTTCTGTACCTCCCTCCTCTTCCCCAAACCAACACTCACATCTGTCTAAGATCTTTCGGCATTCCGGGCACTTAACCGCAGTACAGTCCCGTGCGAAGTGCCCCCTCTCCTCACATTTGTGGCATTTAAAATCAGGGCAATCTTTCATTAGATGTTCCGGGCTCATGCACAACCGACAGGTCTTCACCTGGTGGCTATGCATCACCCGGAAATATTGCGGCCCTTCAGCTGTTTCCAGCTTTGTGCTGTAAGGGAGGGAGACAACTTCTCTTGGGAACCTCACTCTAACAAACCTTGTACCATCCTCAATGTTAGTGCCCGGATACAGCCTTCGTTTCATTTTTGACACGGGTAGAACACCCCATCCATTCAATTTTCCTAAAATTTCTTCATCATCCAGGTAGACAGGCAAATGCATGAAAGAAACAACATAGTCTCTGTTTTGAAGTTTTTTTACCTCACATACTGTCCCTTTTATTTTCAGTCCATCCATCAAAGCGTCACACATTTCTTCTTTTTCCAGAGTCAGTTCATATTCTTTGCTTTGTCTTGGTCGCACCGCTAAAATTTTTCCTCCTCCGATCTGTTCAGCCACAGCTTTGATAACGTCCACCCCTTTTGCGTCATTTGCCTCTTCCACATTAATAATCACCGTTGCTTCTTTCAAATACCTCCGTTTTTCCAAAACTCCTTTTCTTTCCAAATTAGGTCCAGCTCGTTGTCGTTGTCGTTTTTCCAGTCCAGTGTCATTGACCATTCCAGTTTCTCCCGCCAGTCCAGTATCGTTAACCATGCTTGTCTCTCCAGCCAGTCCAAAGTCGTTTGCCATAAATCCATCCATTGTTTATCAAAAAAAGAAAAAAAATACTAACCACCTTCCAGCCAGCAAACTGCTGCTGTCAGGTGGTTATAAAACTGACAAAAAAATAAAATAAAACACTAATTAAATGATGCAAAACAAACAAACAAAAAACACAAAATGGTGGAGAGCCTTTCTCTCCCTACTGCAGCCAAACCGTGTAAACAACTCACTAGCTCCCTCTAGTGCGCCAAAGGTGGTATGGCCGTAAGCGAGGGCTGCTCCAAAAAGTGGGCCATTTAAAGATCAGCCTCCGTAAAAGCCAGCATATTATATAAATAGTGAAGAAAAGGCAAAAGCTTACAGCACCTGGTATTCCCAGGCGGTCTCCCATCCAAGTGTAACAATCGGCCTTATCAGCCGAGTTACAAGACTAAAATGGGGTCAGATTTAACTGTGAGAGATGACTAGTGGTTAAAAGAATGAGACATAAAAGAAGATTGGTTTAAATAGATTTGGTTTATTTACAAGGTTCACATAAAAGACTTTAAAACAACACGATAAAACGAGGTAAACGCTGTTAAAAGAATACAGTTCATTTGTCCATACCCTAAAAACAGTCCAAGAATCCCAGTGTGTTGATAAGTCCAATGTGAGTGTCCACCGGTGTATATACAATCCACAGAAAGTGTAATCCAAAGTTTGCAGGTGGTGAATGGAAAGGTGAGCTCTAAAATTAGCAACTCCTCAATCCAACAGTTTGGTGACTGTCCTTTGTTTGTCATGCTGCTCTCTTATACAGTTGTACTTCCTGCTTCCTGTCATGTGTCTAGTCACATGGCAGGCCAACCATCCATTTTTTAAAGACACACACTCACTTAAAATGTTAAGAGTAATAAAATGGCCTAAAAAACATGTAAAACACTTAAAACTCTATAATACATTTAAATGATTGTAATAAATAGAGCGGTAAAACACGTCTTTCTAAAAGCCAGCATATTATATAAATAGTGAAGAAAAGGCAAAAGCTTACAGCACCTGGTATTCCCAGGCGGTCTCCCATCCAAGTACTAAGCAGGCCCGACGCTGCTTAGCTTCCGAGATCAGACGAGATCGGGCGCTCTCAGCGCGGTATGGCCGTAAGCGAGGGCTGCTCCAAAAAGTGGGCCATTTAAAGATCAGCCTCCGTAAAAGCCAGCATATTATATAAATAGTGAAGAAAAGGCAAAAGCTTACAGCACCTGGTATTCCCAGGCGGTCTCCCATCCAAGTGTAACAATCGGCCTTATCAGCCGAGTTACAAGACTAAAATGGGGTCAGATTTAACTGTGAGAGATGACTAGTGGTTAAAAGAATGAGACATAAAAGAAGATTGGTTTAAATAGATTTGGTTTATTTACAAGGTTCACATAAAAGACTTTAAAACAACACGATAAAACGAGGTAAACGCTGTTAAAAGAATACAGTTAATTTGTCCATACCCTAAAAACAGTCCAAGAATCCCAGTGTGTTGATAAGTCCAATGTGAGTGTCCACCGGTGTATATACAATCCACAGAAAGTGTAATCCAAAGTTTGCAGGTGGTGAATGGAAAGGTGAGCTCTAAAATTAGCAACTCCTCAATCCAACAGTTTGGTGACTGTCCTTTGTTTGTCATGCTGCTCTCTTATACAGTTGTACTTCCTGCTTCCTGTCATGTGTCTAGTCACATGGCAGGCCAACCATCCATTTTTTAAAGACACACACTCACTTAAAATGTTAAGAGTAATAAAATGGCCTAAAAAACATGTAAAACACTTAAAACTCTATAATACATTTAAATGATTGTAATAAATAGAGCGGTAAAACACGTCTTTCTAAAAGCCAGCATATTATATAAATAGTGAAGAAAAGGCAAATGCTTACAGCACCTGGTATTCCCAGGCGGTCTCCCATCCAAGTACTAAGCAGGCCCGACGCTGCTTAGCTTCCGAGATCAGACGAGATCGGTCGCTCTCAACGCGGTATGGCCGTAAGCGAGGGCTGCTCCAAAAAGTGGGCTATTTAAAGATCAGCCTCCGTAAAAGCCAGCATATTATATAAATAGTGAAGAAAAGGCAAAAGCTTACAGCACCTGGTATTCCCAGGCGGTCTCCCATAAAAGTGTAACAATCGGCCTTATCAGCCGAGTTACAAGACTAAAATGGGATCAGATTTAACTGTGAGAGATGACTAGTGGTTAAAAGAATGAGACATAAAAGAAGATTGGTTTAAATAGATTTGGTTTATTTACAAGGTTCACATAAAAGACTTTAAAACAACACGATAAAACGAGGTAAACGCTGTTAAAAGAATACAGTTCATTTGTCCATACCCTAAAAACAGTCCAAGAATCCCAGTGTGTTGATAAGTCCAATGTGAGTGTCCACCGGTGTATATACAATCCACAGAAAGTGTAATCCAAAGTTTGCAGGTGGTGAATGGAAAGGTGAGCTCTAAAATTAGCAACTCCTCAATCCAACAGTTTGGTGACTGTCCTTTGTTTGTCATGCTGCTCTCTTATACAGTTGTACTTCCTGCTTCCTGTCATGTGTCTAGTCACATGGCAGGCCAACCATCCATTTTTTAAAGACACACACTCACTTAAAATGTTAAGAGTAATAAAATGGCCTAAAAAACATGTAAAACACTTAAAACTCTATAATACATTTAAATGATTGTAATAAATAGAGCGGTAAAACACGTCTTTCTAAAAGCCAGCATATTATATAAATAGTGAAGAAAAGGCAAAAGCTTACAGCACCTGGTATTCCCAGGCGGTCTCCCATCCAAGTACTAAGCAGGCCCGACGCTGCTTAGCTTCCGAGATCAGACGAGATCGGGCGCTCTCAGCGCGGTATGGCCGTAAGCGAGGGCTGCTCCAAAAAGTGGGCTATTTAAAGATCAGCCTCCGTAAAAGCCAGCATATTATATAAATAGTGAAGAAAAGGCAAAAGCTTACAGCACCTGGTATTCCCAGGCGGTCTCCCATCCAAGTACTAAGCAGGCCCGACGCTGCTTAGCTTCCGAGATCAGACGAGATCGGGCGCTCTCAGCGCGGTATGGCCGTAAGCGAGGGCTGCTCCAAAAAGTGGGCTATTTAAAGATCAGCCTCCGTAAAAGCCAGCATATTATATAAATAGTGAAGAAAAGGCAAAAGCTTACAGCACCTGGTATTCCCAGGCGGTCTCCCATCCAAGTGTAACAATCGGCCTTATCAGCCGAGTTACAAGACTAAAATGGGGTCAGATTTAACTGTGAGAGATGACTAGTGGTTAAAAGAATGAGACATAAAAGAAGATTGGTTTAAATAGATTTGGTTTATTTACAAGGTTCACATAAAAGACTTTAAAACAACACGATAAAACGAGGTAAACGCTGTTAAAAGAATACAGTTAATTTGTCCATACCCTAAAAACAGTCCAAGAATCCCAGTGTGTTGATAAGTCCAATGTGAGTGTCCACCGGTGTATATACAATCCACAGAAAGTGTAATCCAAAGTTTGCAGGTGGTGAATGGAAAGGTGAGCTCTAAAATTAGCAACTCCTCAATCCAACAGTTTGGTGACTGTCCTTTGTTTGTCATGCTGCTCTCTTATACAGTTGTACTTCCTGCTTCCTGTCATGTGTCTAGTCACATGGCAGGCCAACCATCCATTTTTTAAAGACACACACTCACTTAAAATGTTAAGAGTAATAAAATGGCCTAAAAAACATGTAAAACACTTAAAACTCTATAATACATTTAAATGATTGTAATAAATAGAGCGGTAAAACACGTCTTTCTAAAAGCCAGCATATTATATAAATAGTGAAGAAAAGGCAAAAGCTTACAGCACCTGGTATTCCCAGGCGGTCTCCCATCCAAGTACTAAGCAGGCCCGACGCTGCTTAGCTTCCGAGATCAGACGAGATCGGGCGCTCTCAGCGCGGTATGGCCGTAAGCGAGGGCTGCTCCAAAAAGTGGGCTATTTAAAGATCAGCCTACGTAAAAGCCAGCATATTATATAAATAGTGAAGAAAAGGCAAAAGCTTACAGCACCTGGTATTCCCAGGCGGTCTCCCATCCAAGTGTAACAATCGGCCTTATCAGCCGAGTTACAAGACTAAAATGGGGTCAGATTTAACTGTGAGAGATGACTAGTGGTTAAAAGAATGAGACATAAAAGAAGATTGGTTTAAATAGATTTGGTTTATTTACAAGGTTCACATAAAAGACTTTAAAACAACACGATAAAACGAGGTAAACGCTGTTAAAAGAATACAGTTCATTTGTCCATACCCTAAAAACAGTCCAAGAATCCCAGTGTGTTGATAAGTCCAATGTGAGTGTCCACCGGTGTATATACAATCCACAGAAAGTGTAATCCAAAGTTTGCAGGTGGTGAATGGAAAGGTGAGCTCTAAAATTAGCAACTCCTCAATCCAACAGTTTGGTGACTGTCCTTTGTTTGTCATGCTGCTCTCTTATACAGTTGTACTTCCTGCTTCCTGTCATGTGTCTAGTCACATGGCAGGCCAACCATCCATTTTTTAAAGACACACACTCACTTAAAATGTTAAGAGTAATAAAATGGCCTAAAAAACATGTAAAACACTTAAAACTCTATAATACATTTAAATGATTGTAATAAATAGAGCGGTAAAACACGTCTTTCTAAAAGCCAGCATATTATATAAATAGTGAAGAAAAGGCAAAAGCTTACAGCACCTGGTATTCCCAGGCGGTCTCCCATCCAAGTACTAAGCAGGCCCGACGCTGCTTAGCTTCCGAGATCAGACGAGATCGGGCGCTCTCAGCGCGGTATGGCCGTAAGCGAGGGCTGCTCCAAAAAGTGGGCCATTTAAAGATCAGCCTCCGTAAAAGCCAGCATATTATATAAATAGTGAAGAAAAGGCAAAAGCTTACAGCACCTGGTATTCCCAGGCGGTCTCCCATCCAAGTACTAAGCAGGCCCGACGCTGCTTAGCTTCCGAGATCAGACGAGATCGGGCGCTCTCAGCGCGGTATGGCCGTAAGCGAGGGCTGCTCCAAAAAGTGGGCTATTTAAAGATCAGCCTCCGTAAAAGCCAGCATATTATATAAATAGTGAAGAAAAGGCAAAAGCTTACAGCACCTGGTATTCCCAGGCGGTCTCCCATCCAAGTGTAACAATCGGCCTTATCAGCCGAGTTACAAGACTAAAATGGGGTCAGATTTAACTGTGAGAGATGACTAGTGGTTAAAAGAATGAGACATAAAAGAAGATTGGTTTAAATAGATTTGGTTTATTTACAAGGTTCACATAAAAGACTTTAAAACAACACGATAAAACGAGGTAAACGCTGTTAAAAGAATACAGTTAATTTGTCCATACCCTAAAAACAGTCCAAGAATCCCAGTGTGTTGATAAGTCCAATGTGAGTGTCCACCGGTGTATATACAATCCACAGAAAGTGTAATCCAAAGTTTGCAGGTGGTGAATGGAAAGGTGAGCTCTAAAATTAGCAACTCCTCAATCCAACAGTTTGGTGACTGTCCTTTGTTTGTCATGCTGCTCTCTTATACAGTTGTACTTCCTGCTTCCTGTCATGTGTCTAGTCACATGGCAGGCCAACCATCCATTTTTTAAAGACACACACTCACTTAAAATGTTAAGAGTAATAAAATGGCCTAAAAAACATGTAAAACACTTAAAACTCTATAATACATTTAAATGATTGTAATAAATAGAGCGGTAAAACACGTCTTTCTAAAAGCCAGCATATTATATAAATAGTGAAGAAAAGGCAAAAGCTTACAGCACCTGGTATTCCCAGGCGGTCTCCCATCCAAGTACTAAGCAGGCCCGACGCTGCTTAGCTTCCGAGATCAGACGAGATCGGGCGCTCTCAGCGCGGTATGGCCGTAAGCGAGGGCTGCTCCAAAAAGTGGGCTATTTAAAGATCAGCCTCCGTAAAAGCCAGCATATTATATAAATAGTGAAGAAAAGGCAAAAGCTTACAGCACCTGGTATTCCCAGGCGGTCTCCCATCCAAGTGTAACAATCGGCCTTATCAGCCGAGTTACAAGACTAAAATGGGGTCAGATTTAACTGTGAGAGATGACTAGTGGTTAAAAGAATGAGACATAAAAGAAGATTGGTTTAAATAGATTTGGTTTATTTACAAGGTTCACATAAAAGACTTTAAAACAACACGATAAAACGAGGTAAACGCTGTTAAAAGAATACAGTTCATTTGTCCATACCCTAAAAACAGTCCAAGAATCCCAGTGTGTTGATAAGTCCAATGTGAGTGTCCACCGGTGTATATACAATCCACAGAAAGTGTAATCCAAAGTTTGCAGGTGGTGAATGGAAAGGTGAGCTCTAAAATTAGCAACTCCTCAATCCAACAGTTTGGTGACTGTCCTTTGTTTGTCATGCTGCTCTCTTATACAGTTGTACTTCCTGCTTCCTGTCATGTGTCTAGTCACATGGCAGGCCAACCATCCATTTTTTAAAGACACACACTCACTTAAAATGTTAAGAGTAATAAAATGGCCTAAAAAACATGTAAAACACTTAAAACTCTATAATACATTTAAATGATTGTAATAAATAGAGCGGTAAAACACGTCTTTCTAAAAGCCAGCATATTATATAAATAGTGAAGAAAAGGCAAAAGCTTACAGCACCTGGTATTCCCAGGCGGTCTCCCATCCAAGTACTAAGCAGGCCCGACGCTGCTTAGCTTCCGAGATCAGACGAGATCGGGCGCTCTCAGCGCGGTATGGCCGTAAGTGAGGGCTGCTCCAAAAAGTGGGCCATTTAAAGATCAGCCTCCGTAAAAGCCAGCATATTATATAAATAGTGAAGAAAAGGCAAAAGCTTACAGCACCTGGTATTCCCAGGCGGTCTCCCATCCAAGTACTAAGCAGGCCCGACGCTGCTTAGCTTCCGAGATCAGACGAGATCGGGCGCTCTCAGCGCGGTATGGCCGTAAGCGAGGGCTGCTCCAAAAAGTGGGCTATTTAAAGATCAGCCTCCGTAAAAGCCAGCATATTATATAAATAGTGAAGAAAAGGCAAAAGCTTACAGCACCTGGTATTCCCAGGCGGTCTCCCATCCAAGTGTAACAATCGGCCTTATCAGCCGAGTTACAAGACTAAAATGGGGTCAGATTTAACTGTGAGAGATGACTAGTGGTTAAAAGAATGAGACATAAAAGAAGATTGGTTTAAATAGATTTGGTTTATTTACAAGGTTCACATAAAAGACTTTAAAACAACACGATAAAACGAGGTAAACGCTGTTAAAAGAATACAGTTAATTTGTCCATACCCTAAAAACAGTCCAAGAATCCCAGTGTGTTGATAAGTCCAATGTGAGTGTCCACCGGTGTATATACAATCCACAGAAAGTGTAATCCAAAGTTTGCAGGTGGTGAATGGAAAGGTGAGCTCTAAAATTAGCAACTCCTCAATCCAACAGTTTGGTGACTGTCCTTTGTTTGTCATGCTGCTCTCTTATACAGTTGTACTTCCTGCTTCCTGTCATGTGTCTAGTCACATGGCAGGCCAACCATCCATTTTTTAAAGACACACACTCACTTAAAATGTTAAGAGTAATAAAATGGCCTAAAAAACATGTAAAACACTTAAAACTCTATAATACATTTAAATGATTGTAATAAATAGAGCGGTAAAACACGTCTTTCTAAAAGCCAGCATATTATATAAATAGTGAAGAAAAGGCAAAAGCTTACAGCACCTGGTATTCCCAGGCGGTCTCCCATCCAAGTACTAAGCAGGCCCGACGCTGCTTAGCTTCCGAGATCAGACGAGATCGGGCGCTCTCAGCGCGGTATGGCCGTAAGCGAGGGCTGCTCCAAAAAGTGGGCTATTTAAAGATCAGCCTCCGTAAAAGCCAGCATATTATATAAATAGTGAAGAAAAGGCAAAAGCTTACAGCACCTGGTATTCCCAGGCGGTCTCCCATCCAAGTGTAACAATCGGCCTTATCAGCCGAGTTACAAGACTAAAATGGGGTCAGATTTAACTGTGAGAGATGACTAGTGGTTAAAAGAATGAGACATAAAAGAAGATTGGTTTAAATAGATTTGGTTTATTTACAAGGTTCACATAAAAGACTTTAAAACAACACGATAAAACGAGGTAAACGCTGTTAAAAGAATACAGTTCATTTGTCCATACCCTAAAAACAGTCCAAGAATCCCAGTGTGTTGATAAGTCCAATGTGAGTGTCCACCGGTGTATATACAATCCACAGAAAGTGTAATCCAAAGTTTGCAGGTGGTGATTGGAAAGGTGAGCTCTAAAATTAGCAACTCCTCAATCCAACAGTTTGGTGACTGTCCTTTGTTTGTCATGCTGCTCTCTTATACAGTTGTACTTCCTGCTTCCTGTCATGTGTCTAGTCACATGGCAGGCCAACCATCCATTTTTTAAAGACACACACTCACTTAAAATGTTAAGAGTAATAAAATGGCCTAAAAAACATGTAAAACACTTAAAACTCTATAATACATTTAAATGATTGTAATAAATAGAGCGGTAAAACACGTCTTTCTAAAAGCCAGCATATTATATAAATAGTGAAGAAAAGGCAAAAGCTTACAGCACCTGGTATTCCCAGGCGGTCTCCCATCCAAGTACTAAGCAGGCCCGACGCTGCTTAGCTTCCGAGATCAGACGAGATCGGGCGCTCTCAGCGCGGTATGGCCGTAAGCGAGGGCTGCTCCAAAAAGTGGGCCATTTAAAGATCAGCCTCCGTAAAAGCCAGCATATTATATAAATAGTGAAGAAAAGGCAAAAGCTTACAGCACCTGGTATTCCCAGGCGGTCTCCCATCCAAGTACTAAGCAGGCCCGACGCTGCTTAGCTTCCGAGATCAGACGAGATCGGGCGCTCTCAGCGCGGTATGGCCGTAAGCGAGGGCTGCTCCAAAAAGTGGGCTATTTAAAGATCAGCCTCCGTAAAAGCCAGCATATTATATAAATAGTGAAGAAAAGGCAAAAGCTTACAGCACCTGGTATTCCCAGGCGGTCTCCCATCCAAGTGTAACAATCGGCCTTATCAGCCGAGTTACAAGACTAAAATGGGGTCAGATTTAACTGTGAGAGATGACTAGTGGTTAAAAGAATGAGACATAAAAGAAGATTGGTTTAAATAGATTTGGTTTATTTACAAGGTTCACATAAAAGACTTTAAAACAACACGATAAAACGAGGTAAACGCTGTTAAAAGAATACAGTTCATTTGTCCATACCCTAAAAACAGTCCAAGAATCCCAGTGTGTTGATAAGTCCAATGTGAGTGTCCACCGGTGTATATACAATCCACAGAAAGTGTAATCCAAAGTTTGCAGGTGGTGAATGGAAAGGTGAGCTCTAAAATTAGCAACTCCTCAATCCAACAGTTTGGTGACTGTCCTTTGTTTGTCATGCTGCTCTCTTATACAGTTGTACTTCCTGCTTCCTGTCATGTGTCTAGTCACATGGCAGGCCAACCATCCATTTTTTAAAGACACACACTCACTTAAAATGTTAAGAGTAATAAAATGGCCTAAAAAACATGTAAAACACTTAAAACTCTATAATACATTTAAATGATTGTAATAAATAGAGCGGTAAAACACGTCTTTTTAAAAGCCAGCATATTATATAAATAGTGAAGAAAAGGCAAAAGCTTACAGCACCTGGCATTCCCAGGCGGTCTCCCATCCAAGTACTAAGCAGGCCCGACGCTGCTTAGCTTCCGAGATCAGACGAGATCGGGCGCTCTCAGCGCGGTATGGCCGTAAGCGAGGGCTGCTCCAAAAAGTGGGCCATTTAAAGATCAGCCTCCGTAAAAGCCAGCATATTATATAAATAGTGAAGAAAAGGCAAAAGCTTACAGCACCTGGTATTCCCAGGCGGTCTCCCATCCAAGTACTAAGCAGGCCCGACGCTGCTTAGCTTCCGAGATCAGACGAGATCGGGCGCTCTCAGCGCGGTATGGCCGTAAGCGAGGGCTGCTCCAAAAAGTGGGCTATTTAAAGATCAGCCTCCGTAAAAGCCAGCATATTATATAAATAGTGAAGAAAAGGCAAAAGCTTACAGCACCTGGTATTCCCAGGCGGTCTCCCATCCAAGTGTAACAATCGGCCTTATCAGCCGAGTTACAAGACTAAAATGGGGTCAGATTTAACTGTGAGAGATGACTAGTGGTTAAAAGAATGAGACATAAAAGAAGATTGGTTTAAATAGATTTGGTTTATTTACAAGGTTCACATAAAAGACTTTAAAACAACACGATAAAACGAGGTAAACGCTGTTAAAAGAATACAGTTCATTTGTCCATACCCTAAAAACAGTCCAAGAATCCCAGTGTGTTGATAAGTCCAATGTGAGTGTCCACCGGTGTATATACAATCCACAGAAAGTGTAATCCAAAGTTTGCAGGTGGTGAATGGAAAGGTGAGCTCTAAAATTAGCAACTCCTCAATCCAACAGTTTGGTGACTGTCCTTTGTTTGTCATGCTGCTCTCTTATACAGTTGTACTTCCTGCTTCCTGTCATGTGTCTAGTCACATGGCAGGCCAACCATCCATTTTTTAAAGACACACACTCACTTAAAATGTTAAGAGTAATAAAATGGCCTAAAAAACATGTAAAACACTTAAAACTCTATAATACATTTAAATGATTGTAATAAATAGAGCGGTAAAACACGTCTTTCTAAAAGCCAGCATATTATATAAATAGTGAAGAAAAGGCAAAAGCTTACAGCACCTGGTATTCCCAGGCGGTCTCCCATCCAAGTACTAAGCAGGCCCGACGCTGCTTAGCTTCCGAGATCAGACGAGATCGGGCGCTCTCAGCGCGGTATGGCCGTAAGCGAGGGCTGCTCCAAAAAGTGGGCCATTTAAAGATCAGCCTCCGTAAAAGCCAGCATATTATATAAATAGTGAAGAAAAGGCAGAAGCTTACAGCACCTGGTATTCCCAGGCGGTCTCCCATCCAAGTACTAAGCAGGCCCGACGCTGCTTAGCTTCCGAGATCAGACGAGATCGGGCGCTCTCAGCGCGGTATGGCCGTAAGCGAGGGCTGCTCCAAAAAGTGGGCTATTTAAAGATCAGCCTCCGTAAAAGCCAGCATATTATATAAATAGTGAAGAAAAGGCAAAAGCTTACAGCACCTGGTATTCCCAGGCGGTCTCCCATCCAAGTGTAACAATCGGCCTTATCAGCCGAGTTACAAGACTAAAATGGGGTCAGATTTAACTGTGAGAGATGACTAGTGGTTAAAAGAATGAGACATAAAAGAAGATTGGTTTAAATAGATTTGGTTTATTTACAAGGTTCACATAAAAGACTTTAAAACAACACGATAAAACGAGGTAAACGCTGTTAAAAGAATACAGTTCATTTGTCCATACCCTAAAAACAGTCCAAGAATCCCAGTGTGTTGATAAGTCCAATGTGAGTGTCCACCGGTGTATATACAATCCACAGAAAGTGTAATCCAAAGTTTGCAGGTGGTGATTGGAAAGGTGAGCTCTAAAATTAGCAACTCCTCAATCCAACAGTTTGGTGACTGTCCTTTGTTTGTCATGCTGCTCTCTTATACAGTTGTACTTCCTGCTTCCTGTCATGTGTCTAGTCACATGGCAGGCCAACCATCCATTTTTTAAAGACACACACTCACTTAAAATGTTAAGAGTAATAAAATGGCCTAAAAAACATGTAAAACACTTAAAACTCTATAATACATTTAAATGATTGTAATAAATAGAGCGGTAAAACACGTCTTTCTAAAAGCCAGCATATTATATAAATAGTGAAGAAAAGGCAAAAGCTTACAGCACCTGGTATTCCCAGGCGGTCTCCCATCCAAGTACTAAGCAGGCCCGACGCTGCTTAGCTTCCGAGATCAGACGAGATCGGGCGCTCTCAGCGCGGTATGGCCGTAAGCGAGGGCTGCTCCAAAAAGTGGGCCATTTAAAGATCAGCCTCCGTAAAAGCCAGCATATTATATAAATAGTGAAGAAAAGGCAAAAGCTTACAGCACCTGGTATTCCCAGGCGGTCTCCCATCCAAGTACTAAGCAGGCCCGACGCTGCTTAGCTTCCGAGATCAGACGAGATCGGGCGCTCTCAGCGCGGTATGGCCGTAAGCGAGGGCTGCTCCAAAAAGTGGGCTATTTAAAGATCAGCCTCCGTAAAAGCCAGCATATTATATAAATAGTGAAGAAAAGGCAAAAGCTTACAGCACCTGGTATTCCCAGGCGGTCTCCCATCCAAGTGTAACAATCGGCCTTATCAGCCGAGTTACAAGACTAAAATGGGGTCAGATTTAACTGTGAGAGATGACTAGTGGTTAAAAGAATGAGACATAAAAGAAGATTGGTTTAAATAGATTTGGTTTATTTACAAGGTTCACATAAAAGACTTTAAAACAACACGATAAAACGAGGTAAACGCTGTTAAAAGAATACAGTTCATTTGTCCATACCCTAAAAACAGTCCAAGAATCCCAGTGTGTTGATAAGTCCAATGTGAGTGTCCACCGGTGTATATACAATCCACAGAAAGTGTAATCCAAAGTTTGCAGGTGGTGAATGGAAAGGTGAGCTCTAAAATTAGCAACTCCTCAATCCAACAGTTTGGTGACTGTCCTTTGTTTGTCATGCTGCTCTCTTATACAGTTGTACTTCCTGCTTCCTGTCATGTGTCTAGTCACATGGCAGGCCAACCATCCATTTTTTAAAGACACACACTCACTTAAAATGTTAAGAGTAATAAAATGGCCTAAAAAACATGTAAAACACTTAAAACTCTATAATACATTTAAATGATTGTAATAAATAGAGCGGTAAAACACGTCTTTCTAAAAGCCAGCATATTATATAAATAGTGAAGAAAAGGCAAAAGCTTACAGCACCTGGTATTCCCAGGCGGTCTCCCATCCAAGTACTAAGCAGGCCCGACGCTGCTTAGCTTCCGAGATCAGACGAGATCGGGCGCTCTCAGCGCGGTATGGCCGTAAGCGAGGGCTGCTCCAAAAAGTGGGCCATTTAAAGATCAGCCTCCGTAAAAGCCAGCATATTATATAAATAGTGAAGAAAAGGCAAAAGCTTACAGCACCTGGTATTCCCAGGCGGTCTCCCATAAAAGTGTAACAATCGGCCTTATCAGCCGAGTTACAAGACTAAAATGGGATCAGATTTAACTGTGAGAGATGACTAGTGGTTAAAAGAATGAGACATAAAAGAAGATTGGTTTAAATAGATTTGGTTTATTTACAAGGTTCACATAAAAGACTTTAAAACAACACGATAAAACGAGGTAAACGCTGTTAAAAGAATACAGTTCATTTGTCCATACCCTAAAAACAGTCCAAGAATCCCAGTGTGTTGATAAGTCCAATGTGAGTGTCCACCGGTGTATATACAATCCACAGAAAGTGTAATCCAAAGTTTGCAGGTGGTGATTGGAAAGGTGAGCTCTAAAATTAGCAACTCCTCAATCCAACAGTTTGGTGACTGTCCTTTGTTTGTCATGCTGCTCTCTTATACAGTTGTACTTCCTGCTTCCTGTCATGTGTCTAGTCACATGGCAGGCCAACCATCCATTTTTTAAAGACACACACTCACTTAAAATGTTAAGAGTAATAAAATGGCCTAAAAAACATGTAAAACACTTAAAACTCTATAATACATTTAAATGATTGTAATAAATAGAGCGGTAAAACACGTCTTTCTAAAAGCCAGCATATTATATAAATAGTGAAGAAAAGGCAAAAGCTTACAGCACCTGGTATTCCCAGGCGGTCTCCCATCCAAGTACTAAGCAGGCCCGACGCTGCTTAGCTTCCGAGATCAGACGAGATCGGGCGCTCTCAGCGCGGTATGGCCGTAAGCGAGGGCTGCTCCAAAAAGTGGGCCATTTAAAGATCAGCCTCCGTAAAAGCCAGCATATTATATAAATAGTGAAGAAAAGGCAAAAGCTTACAGCACCTGGTATTCCCAGGCGGTCTCCCATCCAAGTACTAAGCAGGCCCGACGCTGCTTAGCTTCCGAGATCAGACGAGATCGGGCGCTCTCAGCGCGGTATGGCCGTAAGCGAGGGCTGCTCCAAAAAGTGGGCTATTTAAAGATCAGCCTCCGTAAAAGCCAGCATATTATATAAATAGTGAAGAAAAGGCAAAAGCTTACAGCACCTGGTATTCCCAGGCGGTCTCCCATCCAAGTGTAACAATCGGCCTTATCAGCCGAGTTACAAGACTAAAATGGGGTCAGATTTAACTGTGAGAGATGACTAGTGGTTAAAAGAATGAGACATAAAAGAAGATTGGTTTAAATAGATTTGGTTTATTTACAAGGTTCACATAAAAGACTTTAAAACAACACGATAAAACGAGGTAAACGCTGTTAAAAGAATACAGTTCATTTGTCCATACCCTAAAAACAGTCCAAGAATCCCAGTGTGTTGATAAGTCCAATGTGAGTGTCCACCGGTGTATATACAATCCACAGAAAGTGTAATCCAAAGTTTGCAGGTGGTGAATGGAAAGGTGAGCTCTAAAATTAGCAACTCCTCAATCCAACAGTTTGGTGACTGTCCTTTGTTTGTCATGCTGCTCTCTTATACAGTTGTACTTCCTGCTTCCTGTCATGTGTCTAGTCACATGGCAGGCCAACCATCCATTTTTTAAAGACACACACTCACTTAAAATGTTAAGAGTAATAAAATGGCCTAAAAAACATGTAAAACACTTAAAACTCTATAATACATTTAAATGATTGTAATAAATAGAGCGGTAAAACACGTCTTTCTAAAAGCCAGCATATTATATAAATAGTGAAGAAAAGGCAAAAGCTTACAGCACCTGGTATTCCCAGGCGGTCTCCCATCCAAGTACTAAGCAGGCCCGACGCTGCTTAGCTTCCGAGATCAGACGAGATCGGGCGCTCTCAGCGCGGTATGGCCGTAAGCGAGGGCTGCTCCAAAAAGTGGGCCATTTAAAGATCAGCCTCCGTAAAAGCCAGTATATTATATAAATAGTGAAGAAAAGGCAGAAGCTTACAGCACCTTGTATTCCCAGGCGGTCTCCCATCCAAGTACTAAGCAGGCCCGACGCTGCTTAGCTTCCGAGATCAGACGAGATCTGGCGCTCTCAGCGCGGTATGGCCGTAAGCGAGGGCTGCTCCAAAAAGTGGGCTATTTAAAGATCAGCCTCCGTAAAAGCCAGCATATTATATAAATAGTGAAGAAAAGGCAAAAGCTTACAGCACCTGGTATTCCCAGGCGGTCTCCCATCCAAGTGTAACAATCGGCCTTATCAGCCGAGTTACAAGACTAAAATGGGGTCAGATTTAACTGTGAGAGATGACTAGTGGTTAAAAGAATGAGACATAAAAGAAGATTGGTTTAAATAGATTTGGTTTATTTACAAGGTTCACATAAAAGACTTTAAAACAACACGATAAAACGAGGTAAACGCTGTTAAAAGAATACAGTTCATTTGTCCATACCCTAAAAACAGTCCAAGAATCCCAGTGTGTTGATAAGTCCAATGTGAGTGTCCACCGGTGTATATACAATCCACAGAAAGTGTAATCCAAAGTTTGCAGGTGGTGAATGGAAAGGTGAGCTCTAAAATTAGCAACTCCTCAATCCAACAGTTTGGTGACTGTCCTTTGTTTGTCATGCTGCTCTCTTATACAGTTGTACTTCCTGCTTCCTGTCATGTGTCTAGTCACATGGCAGGCCAACCATCCATTTTTTAAAGACACACACTCACTTAAAATGTTAAGAGTAATAAAATGGCCTAAAAAACATGTAAAACACTTAAAACTCTATAATACATTTAAATGATTGTAATAAATAGAGCGGTAAAACACGTCTTTCTAAAAGCCAGCATATTATATAAATAGTGAAGAAAAGGCAAAAGCTTACAGCACCTGGTATTCCCAGGCGGTCTCCCATCCAAGTACTAAGCAGGCCCGACGCTGCTTAGCTTCCGAGATCAGACGAGATCGGGCGCTCTCAGCGCGGTATGGCCGTAAGCGAGGGCTGCTCCAAAAAGTGGGCCATTTAAAGATCAGCCTCCGTAAAAGCCAGCATATTATATAAATAGTGAAGAAAAGGCAAAAGCTTACAGCACCTGGTATTCCCAGGCGGTCTCCCATCCAAGTACTAAGCAGGCCCGACGCTGCTTAGCTTCCGAGATCAGACGAGATCGGGCGCTCTCAGCGCGGTATGGCCGTAAGCGAGGGCTGCTCCAAAAAGTGGGCTATTTAAAGATCAGCCTCCGTAAAAGCCAGCATATTATATAAATAGTGAAGAAAAGGCAAAAGCTTACAGCACCTGGTATTCCCAGGCGGTCTCCCATCCAAGTGTAACAATCGGCCTTATCAGCCGAGTTACAAGACTAAAATGGGGTCAGATTTAACTGTGAGAGATGACTAGTGGTTAAAAGAATGAGACATAAAAGAAGATTGGTTTAAATAGATTTGGTTTATTTACAAGGTTCACATAAAAGACTTTAAAACAACACGATAAAACGAGGTAAACGCTGTTAAAAGAATACAGTTCATTTGTCCATACCCTAAAAACAGTCCAAGAATCCCAGTGTGTTGATAAGTCCAATGTGAGTGTCCACCGGTGTATATACAATCCACAGAAAGTGTAATCCAAAGTTTGCAGGTGGTGAATGGAAAGGTGAGCTCTAAAATTAGCAACTCCTCAATCCAACAGTTTGGTGACTGTCCTTTGTTTGTCATGCTGCTCTCTTATACAGTTGTACTTCCTGCTTCCTGTCATGTGTCTAGTCACATGGCAGGCCAACCATCCATTTTTTAAAGACACACACTCACTTAAAATGTTAAGAGTAATAAAATGGCCTAAAAAACATGTAAAACACTTAAAACTCTATAATACATTTAAATGATTGTAATAAATAGAGCGGTAAAACACGTCTTTCTAAAAGCCAGCATATTATATAAATAGTGAAGAAAAGGCAAAAGCTTACAGCACCTGGTATTCCCAGGCGGTCTCCCATCCAAGTACTAAGCAGGCCCGACGCTGCTTAGCTTCCGAGATCAGACGAGATCGGGCGCTCTCAGCGCGGTATGGCCGTAAGCGAGGGCTGCTCCAAAAAGTGGGCCATTTAAAGATCAGCCTCCGTAAAAGCCAGCATATTATATAAATAGTGAAGAAAAGGCAAAAGCTTACAGCACCTGGTATTCCCAGGCGGTCTCCCATAAAAGTGTAACAATCGGCCTTATCAGCCGAGTTACAAGACTAAAATGGGATCAGATTTAACTGTGAGAGATGACTAGTGGTTAAAAGAATGAGACATAAAAGAAGATTGGTTTAAATAGATTTGGTTTATTTACAAGGTTCACATAAAAGACTTTAAAACAACACGATAAAACGAGGTAAACGCTGTTAAAAGAATACAGTTCATTTGTCCATACCCTAAAAACAGTCCAAGAATCCCAGTGTGTTGATAAGTCCAATGTGAGTGTCCACCGGTGTATATACAATCCACAGAAAGTGTAATCCAAAGTTTGCAGGTGGTGATTGGAAAGGTGAGCTCTAAAATTAGCAACTCCTCAATCCAACAGTTTGGTGACTGTCCTTTGTTTGTCATGCTGCTCTCTTATACAGTTGTACTTCCTGCTTCCTGTCATGTGTCTAGTCACATGGCAGGCCAACCATCCATTTTTTAAAGACACACACTCACTTAAAATGTTAAGAGTAATAAAATGGCCTAAAAAACATGTAAAACACTTAAAACTCTATAATACATTTAAATGATTGTAATAAATAGAGCGGTAAAACACGTCTTTCTAAAAGCCAGCATATTATATAAATAGTGAAGAAAAGGCAAAAGCTTACAGCACCTGGTATTCCCAGGCGGTCTCCCATCCAAGTACTAAGCAGGCCCGACGCTGCTTAGCTTCCGAGATCAGACGAGATCGGGCGCTCTCAGCGCGGTATGGCCGTAAGCGAGGGCTGCTCCAAAAAGTGGGCCATTTAAAGATCAGCCTCCGTAAAAGCCAGCATATTATATAAATAGTGAAGAAAAGGCAAAAGCTTACAGCACCTGGTATTCCCAGGCGGTCTCCCATCCAAGTACTAAGCAGGCCCGACGCTGCTTAGCTTCCGAGATCAGACGAGATCGGGCGCTCTCAGCGCGGTATGGCCGTAAGCGAGGGCTGCTCCAAAAAGTGGGCTATTTAAAGATCAGCCTCCGTAAAAGCCAGCATATTATATAAATAGTGAAGAAAAGGCAAAAGCTTACAGCACCTGGTATTCCCAGGCGGTCTCCCATCCAAGTGTAACAATCGGCCTTATCAGCCGAGTTACAAGACTAAAATGGGGTCAGATTTAACTGTGAGAGATGACTAGTGGTTAAAAGAATGAGACATAAAAGAAGATTGGTTTAAATAGATTTGGTTTATTTACAAGGTTCACATAAAAGACTTTAAAACAACACGATAAAACGAGGTAAACGCTGTTAAAAGAATACAGTTCATTTGTCCATACCCTAAAAACAGTCCAAGAATCCCAGTGTGTTGATAAGTCCAATGTGAGTGTCCACCGGTGTATATACAATCCACAGAAAGTGTAATCCAAAGTTTGCAGGTGGTGAATGGAAAGGTGAGCTCTAAAATTAGCAACTCCTCAATCCAACAGTTTGGTGACTGTCCTTTGTTTGTCATGCTGCTCTCTTATACAGTTGTACTTCCTGCTTCCTGTCATGTGTCTAGTCACATGGCAGGCCAACCATCCATTTTTTAAAGACACACACTCACTTAAAATGTTAAGAGTAATAAAATGGCCTAAAAAACATGTAAAACACTTAAAACTCTATAATACATTTAAATGATTGTAATAAATAGAGCGGTAAAACACGTCTTTCTAAAAGCCAGCATATTATATAAATAGTGAAGAAAAGGCAAAAGCTTACAGCACCTGGTATTCCCAGGCGGTCTCCCATCCAAGTACTAAGCAGGCCCGACGCTGCTTAGCTTCCGAGATCAGACGAGATCGGGCGCTCTCAGCGCGGTATGGCCGTAAGCGAGGGCTGCTCCAAAAAGTGGGCCATTTAAAGATCAGCCTCCGTAAAAGCCAGTATATTATATAAATAGTGAAGAAAAGGCAGAAGCTTACAGCACCTTGTATTCCCAGGCGGTCTCCCATCCAAGTACTAAGCAGGCCCGACGCTGCTTAGCTTCCGAGATCAGACGAGATCTGGCGCTCTCAGCGCGGTATGGCCGTAAGCGAGGGCTGCTCCAAAAAGTGGGCTATTTAAAGATCAGCCTCCGTAAAAGCCAGCATATTATATAAATAGTGAAGAAAAGGCAAAAGCTTACAGCACCTGGTATTCCCAGGCGGTCTCCCATCCAAGTGTAACAATCGGCCTTATCAGCCGAGTTACAAGACTAAAATGGGGTCAGATTTAACTGTGAGAGATGACTAGTGGTTAAAAGAATGAGACATAAAAGAAGATTGGTTTAAATAGATTTGGTTTATTTACAAGGTTCACATAAAAGACTTTAAAACAACACGATAAAACGAGGTAAACGCTGTTAAAAGAATACAGTTCATTTGTCCATACCCTAAAAACAGTCCAAGAATCCCAGTGTGTTGATAAGTCCAATGTGAGTGTCCACCGGTGTATATACAATCCACAGAAAGTGTAATCCAAAGTTTGCAGGTGGTGAATGGAAAGGTGAGCTCTAAAATTAGCAACTCCTCAATCCAACAGTTTGGTGACTGTCCTTTGTTTGTCATGCTGCTCTCTTATACAGTTGTACTTCCTGCTTCCTGTCATGTGTCTAGTCACATGGCAGGCCAACCATCCATTTTTTAAAGACACACACTCACTTAAAATGTTAAGAGTAATAAAATGGCCTAAAAAACATGTAAAACACTTAAAACTCTATAATACATTTAAATGATTGTAATAAATAGAGCGGTAAAACACGTCTTTCTAAAAGCCAGCATATTATATAAATAGTGAAGAAAAGGCAAAAGCTTACAGCACCTGGTATTCCCAGGCGGTCTCCCATCCAAGTACTAAGCAGGCCCGACGCTGCTTAGCTTCCGAGATCAGACGAGATCGGGCGCTCTCAGCGCGGTATGGCCGTAAGCGAGGGCTGCTCCAAAAAGTGGGCCATTTAAAGATCAGCCTCCGTAAAAGCCAGCATATTATATAAATAGTGAAGAAAAGGCAAAAGCTTACAGCACCTGGTATTCCCAGGCGGTCTCCCATCCAAGTACTAAGCAGGCCCGACGCTGCTTAGCTTCCGAGATCAGACGAGATCGGGCGCTCTCAGCGCGGTATGGCCGTAAGCGAGGGCTGCTCCAAAAAGTGGGCTATTTAAAGATCAGCCTCCGTAAAAGCCAGCATATTATATAAATAGTGAAGAAAAGGCAAAAGCTTACAGCACCTGGTATTCCCAGGCGGTCTCCCATCCAAGTGTAACAATCGGCCTTATCAGCCGAGTTACAAGACTAAAATGGGGTCAGATTTAACTGTGAGAGATGACTAGTGGTTAAAAGAATGAGACATAAAAGAAGATTGGTTTAAATAGATTTGGTTTATTTACAAGGTTCACATAAAAGACTTTAAAACAACACGATAAAACGAGGTAAACGCTGTTAAAAGAATACAGTTAATTTGTCCATACCCTAAAAACAGTCCAAGAATCCCAGTGTGTTGATAAGTCCAATGTGAGTGTCCACCGGTGTATATACAATCCACAGAAAGTGTAATCCAAAGTTTGCAGGTGGTGAATGGAAAGGTGAGCTCTAAAATTAGCAACTCCTCAATCCAACAGTTTGGTGACTGTCCTTTGTTTGTCATGCTGCTCTCTTATACAGTTGTACTTCCTGCTTCCTGTCATGTGTCTAGTCACATGGCAGGCCAACCATCCATTTTTTAAAGACACACACTCACTTAAAATGTTAAGAGTAATAAAATGGCCTAAAAAACATGTAAAACACTTAAAACTCTATAATACATTTAAATGATTGTAATAAATAGAGCGGTAAAACACGTCTTTCTAAAAGCCAGCATATTATATAAATAGTGAAGAAAAGGCAAAAGCTTACAGCACCTGGTATTCCGAGGCGGTCTCCCATCCAAGTACTAAGCAGGCCCGACGCTGCTTAGCTTCCGATATCAGACGAGATCGGGCGCTCTCAGCGCGGTATGGCCGTAAGCGAGGGCTGCTCCAAAAAGTGGGCCATTTAAAGATCAGCCTCCGTAAAAGCCAGCATATTATATAAATAGTGAAGAAAAGGCAAAAGCTTACAGCACCTGGTATTCCCAGGCGGTCTCCCATAAAAGTGTAACAATCGGCCTTATCAGCCGAGTTACAAGACTAAAATGGGATCAGATTTAACTGTGAGAGATGACTAGTGGTTAAAAGAATGAGACATAAAAGAAGATTGGTTTAAATAGATTTGGTTTATTTACAAGGTTCACATAAAAGACTTTAAAACAACACGATAAAACGAGGTAAACGCTGTTAAAAGAATACAGTTCATTTGTCCATACCCTAAAAACAGTCCAAGAATCCCAGTGTGTTGATAAGTCCAATGTGAGTGTCCACCGGTGTATATACAATCCACAGAAAGTGTAATCCAAAGTTTGCAGGTGGTGATTGGAAAGGTGAGCTCTAAAATTAGCAACTCCTCAATCCAACAGTTTGGTGACTGTCCTTTGTTTGTCATGCTGCTCTCTTATACAGTTGTACTTCCTGCTTCCTGTCATGTGTCTAGTCACATGGCAGGCCAACCATCCATTTTTTAAAGACACACACTCACTTAAAATGTTAAGAGTAATAAAATGGCCTAAAAAACATGTAAAACACTTAAAACTCTATAATACATTTAAATGATTGTAATAAATAGAGCGGTAAAACACGTCTTTCTAAAAGCCAGCATATTATATAAATAGTGAAGAAAAGGCAAAAGCTTACAGCACCTGGTATTCCCAGGCGGTCTCCCATCCAAGTACTAAGCAGGCCCGACGCTGCTTAGCTTCCGAGATCAGACGAGATCGGGCGCTCTCAGCGCGGTATGGCCGTAAGCGAGGGCTGCTCCAAAAAGTGGGCCATTTAAAGATCAGCCTCCGTAAAAGCCAGCATATTATATAAATAGTGAAGAAAAGGCAAAAGCTTACAGCACCTGGTATTCCCAGGCGGTCTCCCATCCAAGTACTAAGCAGGCCCGACGCTGCTTAGCTTCCGAGATCAGACGAGATCGGGCGCTCTCAGCGCGGTATGGCCGTAAGCGAGGGCTGCTCCAAAAAGTGGGCTATTTAAAGATCAGCCTCCGTAAAAGCCAGCATATTATATAAATAGTGAAGAAAAGGCAAAAGCTTACAGCACCTGGTATTCCCAGGCGGTCTCCCATCCAAGTGTAACAATCGGCCTTATCAGCCGAGTTACAAGACTAAAATGGGGTCAGATTTAACTGTGAGAGATGACTAGTGGTTAAAAGAATGAGACATAAAAGAAGATTGGTTTAAATAGATTTGGTTTATTTACAAGGTTCACATAAAAGACTTTAAAACAACACGATAAAACGAGGTAAACGCTGTTAAAAGAATACAGTTCATTTGTCCATACCCTAAAAACAGTCCAAGAATCCCAGTGTGTTGATAAGTCCAATGTGAGTGTCCACCGGTGTATATACAATCCACAGAAAGTGTAATCCAAAGTTTGCAGGTGGTGAATGGAAAGGTGAGCTCTAAAATTAGCAACTCCTCAATCCAACAGTTTGGTGACTGTCCTTTGTTTGTCATGCTGCTCTCTTATACAGTTGTACTTCCTGCTTCCTGTCATGTGTCTAGTCACATGGCAGGCCAACCATCCATTTTTTAAAGACACACACTCACTTAAAATGTTAAGAGTAATAAAATGGCCTAAAAAACATGTAAAACACTTAAAACTCTATAATACATTTAAATGATTGTAATAAATAGAGCGGTAAAACACGTCTTTCTAAAAGCCAGCATATTATATAAATAGTGAAGAAAAGGCAAAAGCTTACAGCACCTGGTATTCCCAGGCGGTCTCCCATCCAAGTACTAAGCAGGCCCGACGCTGCTTAGCTTCCGAGATCAGACGAGATCGGGCGCTCTCAGCGCGGTATGGCCGTAAGCGAGGGCTGCTCCAAAAAGTGGGCCATTTAAAGATCAGCCTCCGTAAAAGCCAGTATATTATATAAATAGTGAAGAAAAGGCAGAAGCTTACAGCACCTTGTATTCCCAGGCGGTCTCCCATCCAAGTACTAAGCAGGCCCGACGCTGCTTAGCTTCCGAGATCAGACGAGATCGGGCGCTCTCAGCGCGGTATGGCCGTAAGCGAGGGCTGCTCCAAAAAGTGGGCTATTTAAAGATCAGCCTCCGTAAAAGCCAGCATATTATATAAATAGTGAAGAAAAGGCAAAAGCTTACAGCACCTGGTATTCCCAGGCGGTCTCCCATCCAAGTGTAACAATCGGCCTTATCAGCCGAGTTACAAGACTAAAATGGGGACAGATTTAACTGTGAGAGATGACTAGTGGTTAAAAGAATGAGACATAAAAGAAGATTGGTTTAAATAGATTTGGTTTATTTACAAGGTTCACATAAAAGACTTTAAAACAACACGATAAAACGAGGTAAACGCTGTTAAAAGAATACAGTTCATTTGTCCATACCCTAAAAACAGTCCAAGAATCCCAGTGTGTTGATAAGTCCAATGTGAGTGTCCACCGGTGTATATACAATCCACAGAAAGTGTAATCCAAAGTTTGCAGGTGGTGATTGGAAAGGTGAGCTCTAAAATTAGCAACTCCTCAATCCAACAGTTTGGTGACTGTCCTTTGTTTGTCATGCTGCTCTCTTATACAGTTGTACTTCCTGCTTCCTGTCATGTGTCTAGTCACATGGCAGGCCAACCATCCATTTTTTAAAGACACACACTCACTTAAAATGTTAAGAGTAATAAAATGGCCTAAAAAACATGTAAAACACTTAAAACTCTATAATACATTTAAATGATTGTAATAAATAGAGCGGTAAAACACGTCTTTCTAAAAGCCAGCATATTATATAAATAGTGAAGAAAAGGCAAAAGCTTACAGCACCTGGTATTCCCAGGCGGTCTCCCATCCAAGTACTAAGCAGGCCCGACGCTGCTTAGCTTCCGAGATCAGACGAGATCGGGCGCTCTCAGCGCAGTATGGCCGTAAGCGAGGGCTGCTCCAAAAAGTGGGCCATTTAAAGATCAGCCTCCGTAAAAGCCAGCATATTATATAAATAGTGAAGAAAAGGCAAAAGCTTACAGCACCTGGTATTCCCAGGCGGTCTCCCATCCAAGTACTAAGCAGGCCCGACGCTGCTTAGCTTCCGAGATCAGACGAGATCTGGCGCTCTCAGCGCGGTATGGCCGTAAGCGAGGGCTGCTCCAAAAAGTGGGCTATTTAAAGATCAGCCTCCGTAAAAGCCAGCATATTATATAAATAGTGAAGAAAAGGCAAAAGCTTACAGCACCTGGTATTCCCAGGCGGTCTCCCATCCAAGTGTAACAATCGGCCTTATCAGCCGAGTTACAAGACTAAAATGGGGTCAGATTTAACTGTGAGAGATGACTAGTGGTTAAAAGAATGAGACATAAAAGAAGATTGGTTTAAATAGATTTGGTTTATTTACAAGGTTCACATAAAAGACTTTAAAACAACACGATAAAACGAGGTAAACGCTGTTAAAAGAATACAGTTCATTTGTCCATACCCTAAAAACAGTCCAAGAATCCCAGTGTGTTGATAAGTCCAATGTGAGTGTCCACCGGTGTATATACAATCCACAGAAAGTGTAATCCAAAGTTTGCAGGTGGTGAATGGAAAGGTGAGCTCTAAAATTAGCAACTCCTCAATCCAACAGTTTGGTGACTGTCCTTTGTTTGTCATGCTGCTCTCTTATACAGTTGTACTTCCTGCTTCCTGTCATGTGTCTAGTCACATGGCAGGCCAACCATCCATTTTTTAAAGACACACACTCACTTAAAATGTTAAGAGTAATAAAATGGCCTAAAAAACATGTAAAACACTTAAAACTCTATAATACATTTAAATGATTGTAATAAATAGAGCGGTAAAACACGTCTTTCTAAAAGCCAGCATATTATATAAATAGTGAAGAAAAGGCAAAAGCTTACAGCACCTGGTATTCCCAGGCGGTCTCCCATCCAAGTACTAAGCAGGCCCGACGCTGCTTAGCTTCCGAGATCAGACGAGATCGGGCGCTCTCAGCGCGGTATGGCCGTAAGCGAGGGCTGCTCCAAAAAGTGGGCCATTTAAAGATCAGCCTCCGTAAAAGCCAGCATATTATATAAATAGTGAAGAAAAGGCAGAAGCTTACAGCACCTGGTATTCCCAGGCGGTCTCCCATCCAAGTACTAAGCAGGCCCGACGCTGCTTAGCTTCCGAGATCAGACGAGATCGGGCGCTCTCAGCGCGGTATGGCCGTAAGCGAGGGCTGCTCCAAAAAGTGGGCTATTTAAAGATCAGCCTCCGTAAAAGCCAGCATATTATATAAATAGTGAAGAAAAGGCAAAAGCTTACAGCACCTGGTATTCCCAGGCGGTCTCCCATCCAAGTGTAACAATCGGCCTTATCAGCCGAGTTACAAGACTAAAATGGGGTCAGATTTAACTGTGAGAGATGACTAGTGGTTAAAAGAATGAGACATAAAAGAAGATTGGTTTAAATAGATTTGGTTTATTTACAAGGTTCACATAAAAGACTTTAAAACAACACGATAAAACGAGGTAAACGCTGTTAAAAGAATACAGTTCATTTGTCCATACCCTAAAAACAGTCCAAGAATCCCAGTGTGTTGATAAGTCCAATGTGAGTGTCCACCGGTGTATATACAATCCACAGAAAGTGTAATCCAAAGTTTGCAGGTGGTGAATGGAAAGGTGAGCTCTAAAATTAGCAACTCCTCAATCCAACAGTTTGGTGACTGTCCTTTGTTTGTCATGCTGCTCTCTTATACAGTTGTACTTCCTGCTTCCTGTCATGTGTCTAGTCACATGGCAGGCCAACCATCCATTTTTTAAAGACACACACTCACTTAAAATGTTAAGAGTAATAAAATGGCCTAAAAAACATGTAAAACACTTAAAACTCTATAATACATTTAAATGATTGTAATAAATAGAGCGGTAAAACACGTCTTTCTAAAAGCCAGCATATTATATAAATAGTGAAGAAAAGGCAAAAGCTTACAGCACCTGGCATTCCCAGGCGGTCTCCCATCCAAGTACTAAGCAGGCCCGACGCTGCTTAGCTTCCGAGATCAGACGAGATCGGGCGCTCTCAGCGCGGTATGGCCGTAAGCGAGGGCTGCTCCAAAAAGTGGGCCATTTAAAGATCAGCCTCCGTAAAAGCCAGCATATTATATAAATAGTGAAGAAAAGGCAAAAGCTTACAGCACCTGGTATTCCCAGGCGGTCTCCCATCCAAGTACTAACCAGGCCCGATGCTGCTTAGCTTCCGAGATCAGACGAGATCGGGCGCTCTCAGCGCGGTATGGCCGTAAGCGAGGGCAGCTCCAAAAAGTGGGCTATTTAAAGATCAGCCTCCGTAAAAGCCAGCATATTATATAAATAGTGAAGAAAAGGCAAAAGCTTACAGCACCTGGTATTCCCAGGCGGTCTCCCATCCAAGTACTAACCAGGCCCGACGCTGCTTAGCTTCCGAGATCAGACGAGATCGGGCGCTCTTTTTTTTTTTTTTTTTCTTATTGAAAAATTAAAACAATACAGGTTACTGTACAATCATTGGTTTTGCTTCAAGAATTACAGAAACTCTCTGCATTTGATTAAAATACACAAATACATTCAATAAAAGTAATACATTCTATCAGGGTTCTAAAAAAGACATCTCCAGTCCCATGTCCTCCAAGACCTTTAAAACCCCTTGTGTAAAAGTTTTAGAAAAAACATTCGGCTTTTCTTCAGTTTTGAAATAATAAAACAAACATTGTACATATTTCTCAAGTTTTCTTTTAAAAACATACCACACATCCATTACATAATTCTCTTTCTTTGCCATTAACCTTCTTTCCCATATTGCACTCTTCATTAACATCACCAGTAAATTTATACATTTCTTGTTTTTACATTGCTTTTCAAATCCCAACATAAAAACTCTCAACCAATCAAAATTTTCATTCCCCTCTCCACTTAAATTTAAAATCATATTCTCACATTTCTTCCTAAAATCTTCTAATTTACTGCAATAGAAAAACAAGTGTAAGAAATTTTCATCCCCGTCTTTACACACTTTGCATACAACACTTTCTTCCATTCCGATCTTGTTTAAAATAACATCAGTAAAAACCACTTTGTGTCGTATAAAATACTCCAAGTTTTCCAATTTAGCTTGTACTAATTTGCCATTTATATTTCCCCAAATACCTTTTTCCTCTACATTGTCAAATTTTTTACACCAATATTCATTGGCAACAGGTTTCTTAAAAACAACATCTCTAAAAAAACAATAAAAATTCTTGACAGTGCATTCTTTCAAACCATACAAATTTTCTCCCACTCTCAAATATATATCTTTCTCTTGTTTCTCTTCTTCCATATTCTCTATTCTTTAGGTATAGCAGTCTTGAGCATTTCATACTTGGTTCTAATATCATGCCTATTAAAATCTTCCTTTGCTTCTTGCATTGCATCTACTATAAATTGTTCTGGTAAAAAACCTTCTTTGAATTCATACAACACATCCCTCACCTTAGTAATTCCCACCTCCCACCATTTCTTAAAAAATATTTCTCTTCCCTGGTTTAAAATGCGGTTGTTTTGGAACAAAGGCTGATTTAAAATGCTTTCTCTTCCTTGAAGGTTATAATGTACATTGGTTAAAATTTTGCCCCATGCTCTCAACAATTCTTTATAGAATTCCGGCATCCCTTCCATCATCCAATTTTTGGTCCTCATCCATAAAATGCTATCTCCCAGATTAAAATTGCTACACTTATTTAAAAAATATCCCATTGTTCTTTTCCATGCCACATTGTTCCCCACGTCTAAGTATTTTTTATCATTTTTACTCTTAAACTGTTTTTTCTTTGTTCTACATCCATTACTCCTAAACCTCCTTTATCCACTTGTCCTATTAGAGTGTTAAAAGCAATTCTTGATGGCTTCCCCTCCCATAAAAAACCTAAAAAGCATTTTTCAGCCTTCCTTCCATCCACATCGGCATTGAAGATGTATATAAAACATACCACAACTTTGAAACCATTAAAACATTCAAAACTAAAACCTTCCCTTTTATAGTTAAACCCATCCTTCTCCAAAAAATAAGTCTCCTTTCAATCTCTCCTAAAATATTCTCCCACATAGTTTCTTCTGCCTTCCTCTCATCCTTCCCCATTAGAACCCCCAGAATTTTTGTTTCCTTTGTTTCCTTAAAATTAAAATGCTCTGCTAGCTCTCCCACATTTCCTAATCTCATATACATTGTTTTGTCCTCATTTACTTTCGCTCCTGATGCTAAACAAAATGTTTGTACAATTTTCATTACCCTTTTTACATCCCCCACTTCTTTGACCATCAGTGTTGTGTCATCTGCATATTGAAAAATTTTATTTTCTTCACCCTCTATTTCTATTCCCTTTATTCTATCATCCTGCATTACTGCAAGGCCCAAAGGCTCAGCCACTAGAGAATATAGAAGTGCCGACAATGGGCATCCTTGCCTTATCGAACGTGTAATTCTAAAGCATGGTGTTAAAAATCCATTACATTTTACTTTTGTTATCGCCCCTTTATATAAAATCTTTATCCATTTGATAAAATTATCTCCTAAACCAAACCTTTTTAAAACATCAAATAAAAAACCATGTTCTACCCTATCGAAAGCCTTTTCAAAGTCTAAACTAATTAAAAACCCACATTTTCCTTTTTCTTTAATGTATCTTAAACTATCTTTTATACTGAATGTTGTATCAGCTATGTCTCTGCCCTTTACTCCATATGCCTGATTTGTTTTAATTAAACCTGGCATTACTTCTTTCAACCTATTTGCTAAAACCTTTGCTAAAATCTTAAGATCCGTATTTAACATTGTAATAGGCCTATAATTCTTTAATTCTGTTTTTTCCCCTCTTTTTTTTATATATTATCTTCATTAATCCCATTCCCATTCTCTGATTTAGTTCCCCTTTTTTAAAAATCTCACCATATATCTCTTTTAAAGTATCAGATAAAAAATCTTTAAAAACCATATAAAACTCATTCCCCAGACCATCGATACCTGGACTTTTGTTCCTATTTAATTCACTAATTGCCCTTTTTATTTCTTCCACTTTTATTTCTTCATCACACTCTTTTTTTTCTGTTCCATTTACAGTAGTTTTTTTTATTAGTTCCAATAATTCTAATTTCTCTTCTTCTTTGACCCCCTCTGCACTAAACAACTCTTCATAATACACTTTTATTTCTTTTAATATTTCTTCACTTGTAGTTACAATATCCCCATTTCTTCCCTTTATTCCTTTAATCATTCCTGCCCTCCCTCTAGTTTTCTCTAAGTCAAAGAAGAACTTTGTGCATTTCTCTCCTTCTACTGTATATTTTGCTTTACTTCTTATCTTTGCACCTTCGTATTTTTCCTCTTCTATTTCTTTTAACGCTCCTTCTAATTCTTTAATTTTTTGTATGTCATTCCCATTTCCCTCTAACTCTTCCTTCAATTTTTTCCTTATCCCTCTTTCCTTATTTCTTTTACTTTTTTGTTTCAATGTACAATATTTTATTGTGAACTTTTTGATTGAATACTTGACATTTTCCCACCAAATTCTTTTGTCTTCTGCATACATTATATTTTCTTTTTCTTTTTCTATTATCTCTTTTACTTCTAAGACATAGTTTTCCTCCCTTAAAATCTCTGTATTTAAAACCTACACCCCCGGCCCTCTTTCAATTTGGTTCCAATCCATTCCCATAGAAATCATTTTATGGTCACTTAAGCTTGTTTCTTCAAATTTAATTTGACCAATAAAACCTTCCATGTTTCTAGTACATAAAATCAAATCTATTCTCGTTTTACACATAAAGTCCCCTACCAATTGTCTTCTACTATATTCTTTTGTATTCTCATTTCTTTCCCTCCATACATCCACTATATCATGTTTCTCCATCAAACCTTTCAGCTCTCTCCTTCCTTTATCTGATTTAAAGACCATACCCTCCGCCATATCCAACTTGCTAAAAACTGTATTAAAGTCCCCCATCATAATTACTTCTTTATACTTATTTAAAAATTCTCCTAGCACATTAAAAAATTCCCCCTTTTCATTTTCTTCTGTTGGTGCATGGATGTTTACTAATAAAATGATTTTCCCTTCATACTCCATTTCCACCATCATACATTTTCCTTCTTCATCTTTGAAAATAGTTTTACATTTTATTCCACTATTCCCTTTTATTAAAAAAGCAATCCCTCTGCCTTGTTTTTTCACTCCATTGTTGTACAGAATATCCCCATCCCATCTTTTTCTTATATCAGCCATAACACTTTCTTTCCAATTAGTCTCTTGAAGTAAAATCATATCATTCTCTTTGCACATTTCTTTCACTTTTTCAAATTTCTTTGTATCTAAAAGTCCTCTCGCATTAAAAGTAACAATTCTTAAAAACATAAAAAAGGTAAGAGAATTTTTAAAACCAATCATTTTAGTCCGTTTCTTCCAGATCCCTTAATATTTCATACTTGTTTGCACTTTCAATCACATCTTCTTTTAATACCTTTTTCCTAGCAGTCTCTATATTAGGTTTTACCTTAATTGCTCTTCTTCTTTTAGTTGATGTTCTTTGTTTCTCCTTTTCGCATTCCTCATCATTCCCTTTTACCTCCATTTCTTCCTTATTCCTTTGAGCCCCGATTTCTCCTGTGTCCAAGACATTATGTAAGCTCTCAGTCAGTTCTGATTGTGTCCATAAATCGCTGTCCCGTTTCTCCTCTGTTGAATCCTTGTTTCCTTGTTCTCGTTCCATCTCATCCATAACTCTTTGTACATTGTCTGTGATTTCCATTTGTGTCCAAGCACCATCATCCTGTTGAGGTTGCATTGTCTGTTTGTCCTTTACGTTCTGCTGCTGTTCTGCATCCTTTCTCATAATTATCTCATTTGCCTGTGTATCTGTTGTTCCCTCCTCTCGCTGTTTGTTGTCTCGTCTATGCATCTGCACGCTTATTTGCTGACTTTCCTCCTCCATCCCTTCCTCCTCCTCTTCCTCACTTCCAATCCAACATTCACATTTATTTAAAAACTGTCTGCAATCCGGGCACTTTATCGCACTGCAGTCCCTCGCGAAGTGCCCCCTCTCCTCACATTTAAAACACTTAAAATCTGGACAGTCTTTCACCACATGTTCGGGGCTCATGCACAGCCTGCAGGTTTTAACCTGATGACTGTGCATCACCCTAAAATACTGTGGGCCCTCTGCTGTCTCTATTCTTGTGCTGTACGGGAGGGAGTCTACTTCCTTGGGGAACCTGGTTTTTACAATCCTTGTCCCATCTTCAATGTCTGTACCCGGATAGACTCTTCTTTTTATTGTTGAAAGGGGACAAACTCCCCAACCTTCCAATTTATCTAAAATTTCTTTGTCAGCAACATAAACGGGCAGATGCATAAACGAAACAACATAGTCTCTATTTTGCAGTCGTTTGACTTCACAGTTAATCCCTTTGATAGTCAATCCATCTGTTAATAATTCAGCATCTTCTTCCCGTTCGAGCGTTACCTCATATTCCTTTGTCTGTTTTGGTCTCACCGCCAGAATCCTTCCATCTCCGATCCGCTCTGTCACCGCTTTTATTACATCAATCGCCCTCGCCTCCATTGCTTGTCCTATTTCCACAGTAACTGTTGCTTCTTTCAAATAAATTCTTTTCCGGTTCTCTTTCCTTGCATCCTTCTCTGATTCTTTTCCATCTCGTTGTCGTTTACCCAGTCCGCTGTCACTCGCCCTCTGTCGTCCGTCCGCCATTGCCAGGTCTGTTTCCGTAGATCCGTCCATTGTTAACAAAAGACAAAGAAAGTAAAAAAAACGGGGGGAAAAAAACACAAAAAAACAAACAAAACAAAAACGCAAATAAATTCCTCCCAAACAGCCCAGGCTGCTGGGAGGAAAACTTTAACCAAAAAAAAGGCTACACTTATGAAATAAACAGTAAATTAACACAAAATCAGAGTCAAACAAACAAAAGTAGAGGAGAGCCTTCCTCTCCCAACTGCTGCCAACCACTTCCTGTTGCTCTCTAGCGCCTCAGGTGGGGGTATGGCCGTAAGCGAAGGCTGCTCCAAAAAGTGGGCTATTTAAAGATCAGCCTCCGTAAAAGCCAGCATATTATATAAATAGTGAAGAAAAGGCAAAAGCTTACAGCACCTGGTATTCCCAGGCGGTCTCCCATCCAAGTACTAACCAGGCCCGACGCAGCTTAGCTTCCGAGATCAGACGAGATCGGGCGCTCTCAGCGCGGTATGGCCGTAAGGGAGGGTTGCTCCAAAAAGTGGGCTATTTAAAGATCAGCCTCCGTAAAAGCCAGCATATTATATAAATATTGAAGAAAAGGCAAAAGCTTACAGCACCTGGTATTCCCAGGCGGTCTCCCATCCAAGTACTAACAAGGCCCGACGCTGCTTTGCTTCCGAGATCAGACGAGATCGGGCGCACTCAGCGCAGTATGGCCGTAAGCGAGGACTGCTCCAAAAAGTGGGTTATTTATAGATCAGCCTCCGTAAAAGCCATCATATTATATAAATAGTGAAGAAAAGGCAAAAGCTTACAGCACCTGGTATTCCCAGGCGGTCTCCCATCCAGAGTTACAACATTAAAATGGGGTCAGAATTAACTGTGAGAGATGACTAGTGGTTAAAAGAATGAGACATAAAAGAAGATTGGTTTAAATAGATTTGGTTTTTATACAAGGTTCACATAAAATACTTTAAAACAACACGATAAAACTAGGTAAATGCTGTTAAAAGAATACAGTTCATTTGTCCATACCCTAAAAACAGTCCAAGAATCCCAGTGTGTTGATAAGTCCAATGTG